>NW_026904654.1:0-7507 GCF_024500275.1 Phycodurus eques | reverse complement strand
TATTAAAAAAAAACAAAAAAACAAAACAAAGGCATTGTCGTGTTAATACTTAGATTTACCTTTCATGGGAACAGTGTTGTTTTGTTTATCACTTTTTTTGCCAGTGCATCAAAGTCTGGTGTTAGTTTTATTGTGGCAATTCTCAGAACACATCTGAGGTGTTCATCATTCAGCTGGGATTTGTCAGATGTTTTGTTGGTGTTCATCACACAAAAGTCTGTTCACACAGATATGTAGAGCCAAACATCACCAGCAACCTCTATGCCATCTACCGGATTTTTTTAACTTTGTCTGCGCTTAATGAAGCATAAAACTCATTCAGTTTACATTACAGCAAAATCTGGTGGAACCACTCGGCATTACTCATCACTCGATCTGATACTCTTCACCTCCAAGACAGTCTTAGCTAACTCTTCTTTTAAAATAAGCCCGACTCCATTTCTCTTCCCGTCTACACCATGGGAAAATAACTTAAACCCTGCCCCTTAACTTCTAGCCTTACTGCCTTTCCACCTGCTCTCCTGAACACATAATAGATCAACCATTCTCATCATGTCAACAAACTCGCGAGCTTTTCCTGTCATATTCCCAACATTCTAAGTCCCCACATTCAATTCTCGGCAATATGCTTTCCTCTTTTCTTTCTGCCCAAGAACTCGCTTTCCACCTCTCCTTCGTCTTCGACCCAAAGTAGCTGAATTTCCACCGGCGCCCTGCAGGTTAACTGTGCCGGGGACCGATCCAGTATGGAATTCTTTCGATGAACGCTCATATTATTTTGTTTACGTTTTAAGCCGGATGCCCTTCCTGATGCTTGGGACCGGCCTACAGTTTGCACTGGCTTGTGCCCCCCATAGGGCTAGCTTAATGCTAACATATTATGTGAAACACCATAGACGGGCTTACGGAAATTAGCATAGATGTAACGTAACTATACATCTTTAAAAATAATAATAATAATAATTCACCGGTACTACTTGAACACATGTAGCAGCAACACATACAGATAGAGCGTGCAACAATACAACAATACTCGTAGCCATATATTCTACTGGCTACGACTATTACTAGAGCTTAGTTGGGGACGTTCTCAGCCTCTTATGCTTGCTCTTAATTACGCTGCATACCTTCAGTAGACCTCAGTGCTGCCTGGCACATTGGTGCACCAGAAAACAATTATACGATGGAGTGGTGCCACCAACAGTGACCTATGACATGAGGGGGTGTAAACTCTCACACAATGATCCCACATTACATTTGTAAATTCATGGATTTTCTCCTGGTTCAGGTCCAGGGAGAGGTCCGGGAGATCGTGAAGACTGGACTCTGGGTTGGCGACTGCTTCATTTACACCAGCTCTCTGAACAGACTCAGCTACTTTGTAGGGGGAGAGATTGTCACTCTTTCTCACTTGGACAGGTCAGATATTTATGATTGCATTCAAGTCAGCTCCGGTCGTATGTAAAGTAATAGCAGAACACAGAAATGCGCCATCATTTAAGATGTTCCCTCTTCGCGCAGAACTTTGTATTTACTGGGCTACATAGCCAAACATGAGCGTCTCTACCTGGGAGACAGGGACCTCAACATCGTCAGCTACTCCCTGCTGGTCTCAGTCCTCAAGTACCAGACTGCTGTCATGAGGAGGGACTTTGGTGTGGCCGACAAGGTGCTTCCCACAATTGCAAAAGAGCAACGGACCAGAGTGGCCCACTTCCTGGAAAAACAGGTCAGTGCATTATTAACCTGTCATTACATTTCATTTCATTGATCCCTAGTTGTTCGACCAATTGATGGCTTCATCTGTGCTTATTAGTTTTTTTGTCTTCCAGCTCTCCAGGGTTTTAAGCAGCAGGCATTAGCGCTGACGACGGACCCTGAGCACAGGTTTGAGCTGGCCTTGCAGCTGGGAGACTTGGAAATTGCCTACCAGCTGGCTGTAGAAGCAGAGGTAACTTGAGTCCTTTTTTAAGAAGACAGTGGTGCCTTGAGTTCAATTAGTTTAGTGGCCATGCTCGTAACTTCACATAGTGAAGCTGCCATGAATCCATCACAGTCTCTCTCTCTCAAAAAAGAAATTGTCATCAAAATAATTTTTGATAAAAGAATTTTGCTTCAATTTAATGGACATTGTGCCAGTTCTGGTGTTTGCACCACGGCCACCTGGGAGCAGTATAATTCAGACATACGGATATACTGTACATGGAGACACTCAAAACTCAGTAAACCGCAGTCATATTAGTCATTCTTTGCAGAGGATGAAGAATATATGCCTGTGAGTATTATTATGTTATCGCCTATATCTATTGCTCCACCATATTGTTTCCAGTTCTTTTGAGTGTACTGAATCAGTTCGTTCAAAAGATTCGTTCGCTGAATCGTTCAGTTCTTTTTCACACAATCATTCAAGTGCTTCCTCGTTCAGTTAGTGATTCATCCCTGAGGTTCACGTTCACGCAACATGTTCACTGAAGGACTATGCGTTGTTGTTGTCACGTAGTATAAACTCGGAAAGGCAGGGAGATGGAAAAAAACAAAACTTAAGCTACGTTATCACCTACCCATCTCTCTCATCAAGCTCTCGAACACCCTGCAGAACAAATACGTAGATGAATAAATAAACCTGTGGTGTTTACGTTACTTTTAGAAATAAACGTGATGAGAAACAAACTGATTTAAAGTATCATATTTGAATGATTAATTATGTATTATAAATAATTGTATATAATACTGAATGACTGGTCATATTATTTAACCTTGTGCGACCACGATGACTTTTTCTGCACACTTTGACTGACGTTTTGAACAAAGACAAATTCAAGAAAAAGGCTAAAGGGTCGAAATTTGGCCACACTGTTTTGAACAATTGAAGCTTTAAAGTGCCACCATGGTCCAATTTCCAAGTCATTAGAAGTAGGGAGAGAGAGCATTAGGCCCCATGTTGTGCATTTGTAAAATTGTATTTTATATATGAAATATTTGTCATTCAAACTGCTCTAAATCCTAGAGGACTCTGCATCTTTTTGCTCAATTTTCCCCCAAAAAATAAATAAATTATTATTTTTACCATATAACGAGCAACCTTTTATTGCTCAGTGACTGTTTTTCTTAATGTCTTTATGTCTCAAAAGTATTCTCTGTCAATTGACTGTCTGTTGTCGTACTCGAGCGGCTCCAATTACTGGAAACAAATTTCCTTCCTCCCTTTTGTGGACATACTTGGCAAATAAAGATGATTCTGATTCTGATTTCCATTACGTAACCACTGTGCGTTTGTGTGCGATCGAATGTCTCACATCCAAACCCAATTTTGAGTCACGGAACTAGAGTTTTGTATTAAAATAAAATTTTCCCATTGCTGGTCTGCACTAGTGTAGCTCAGTGGTTACTTCCTCTAGAAATAATTCTACTGCAGAATTAATCTCTTCTCAATCCCTTCCAAGGGATCAAACCATGGGTGCTGTCCAGTGCTTTTTAAAAAAAAAATATATATATATATATATAGAGAGAGAGAGAGAGAGAGAGAGAGAGAGAGATAGACGCCTTTGATTTTCTTTGTGATCGTGAATTTGATAATATAAACAATTTTGTTATAGCCATTGTCATTTTAGAGAAGTAAGCCGACATTTAAAGCAAAGGAAATTTATTTATCTAGCACATTTCATACACAATGTGCTTTTCATGACTAAAAGCATTTAAAAACAAACAAAAACAGCTCATAAACATTTAAAACAAGGAGAAAAAAATTAAAGTACCATTAAAACAGCTTACAGTGCAAGAAATATCATTTAAAAGTGGAAATGCTCCAAAAAGCATGAGGGAAAAAGAAGAGTTTAAGAGTGGACTTAAAAACATGCACACTTGGGGCTGACTTCACTTCTGTTGGCAACTTATTCCATTTGTGTGCAGCCTAATAGCTAAATTCTGCTTCACCATGTTTACTTTGGACTCTGTGCTCCATTATTTGACCTGAGTCTGGAGATCTCAGAGCCCGACTGGGTTTATAACCGATTAGCATTTCTTTCGTGTATTCAGGACTTCAACCATTTAGTGATTTATAGACCAGTAACAGAACTTTGCTGACTGGGTGCCAGTGTAAAGACTTGAGAATTAGAGTAATATGCTCTGACCTCTTTGTTCTGGTCAGAAGCCGAGCTGCAGCTGTTTAATTTACTGTTTCATCAGGAACGTGGCATCCTCTAGTGTTACTTGTTTGGTCAAGAGGAGAACGTTTTTCCGGTGTGCTGTGCTGCGTTGCAGGTGCATGTGCGCTCGCCAGGAGCGACACTGAAATACAATATATTTCCTAATTTAAAAAATAAAATATAACTCAGCTCAGCGGTTACTTCCTCAAGAAGTAATTCGACCGCAGTCTTCGGCTCTTCACAATTCCTTCTTCGGGATCCAACAACTGGCCCTGTCCAGTGGATTTAAACCAACTATTTTCACCCCCGTCCAATGCGTATTCATTTGGATTTGCGAGTTCATGACGTACAACTAAAGTTATGTTTCAATCTTTCGGTATTCATCTTGTGCTGGTCTAGCTCAGTGGTTACTTCTTCAAGAAACAATTCTCTTACAGAATTCGCCTCTTCTCCATTCCTTACTCGGGATCGAACCACGGGCGCTGTCCAGCGTTTTCCTTCTCTTTGCTTTATTTTCCCAAACTGACAGTTCCTCGTCAATTGAAGCCTAATTGTATAAGTCACACCATCTTCGTACTATGACATGATTCTTTAAACCTTGGAATCAGAGTAATGTAGCTATAAAAATATATTTTCTCTGAGTGTGCAATACTCTGGGGTAGTTCGGTGGTTACTTCGGCTGAATTCTGTCTGAGAATTCAATATTCTCATGATGGGATCGGCCGGCTGTCCAGTCTTTTTTTATTATTTCTTTTTTCATTGTCAACTGAATTTATTTTACTCTCAGTTGTACGAAAACATTTACTCTTGATTGTGAATTCAGAGTTCATGTAACTACATTATCGGTTTTTGTCTTCCCCCTGTTTCACTCACACCTGCTCCTGAGAGCATCTTCACCACCTGTGCCTCGTTCACCCTAATTTCCCCTTGTATTTAACCTCGTCTCTCATTCTCTCTCGTTGCCAGTTCGTTTTACCTTGTCGTCGCGTTCCAGCATTCCAGCATTCCTTGTTTCCACATCACAGACTCACAGTAAGACTTGACCCTAACCTAACCTCTCTTTTTTTAAACTGTCCATTTTTTTTGGAGTCATGCATTTTTGGGTCCTATCCTCTGTTCCGTTCATGACAGAACGAACTGGCCATAACATGGACCCAGCAGACTCAGACCCGGTGTGCAAAGCCCTTCAAGCGCAGGGTCAATGCCTCTCGAAGCAGGATAAGCAGCTTGCTGCCCCCCACTTTCATTTAGAGGGACTGTCAAGGCATCAGGACAATATCATGAGACAGGTGGTTCTTATGAAAACGTTTCAAGAGGAGGAACCAGTTGGCACAACAAGCGATACCGCCACGGTACCAACATTTCCATGTGAAGTAGTCACCATGCAGCCACATGCCACCTCCGCTGCTGTCTGCCCACAGCTCTCTCGAACGGAGAGCTTCTCTGGAGATTCTGGGAACATTAAGCCGTTCATCTCTCAGTGCGAACTCCACTTTGAGCTGCAGGCAGCTGCCTTCCCCACCGAGCGGGCAAAAATCGCTTTCATCATTTCCCACCTGACTGGTCGTGCGGAGGCGTGGGCTCCTGCTGAATGGAGTCGCAATTCCGCCGCGTGTCATTCGTGGGCTTTTTTCGTAAAGACTATGGAGCAAATTTTTCAATTTTCCACACCAGATCGTGAGGCAGCTCGCTCCCTTGTCACCTGACAACAAGACAAGCAGAGGGTGTCAGATTACGCGATTGAGTTTCCCATTCTAGCATCTGAGAGTCAGTGGAAAAATCGGGCGCTACTCGATGCCTTTTATCAAGGACTATCCCCCTGCCGTCAAGGATCATTTAGTCCCGCTAGACCTGCCGACCGACTTGGACACTCTCATCGCTCTCGCTGTAAAAATCAACAAGAGGCTTTTGGATCACAAGCTGGATGGAGATCGGCGGAGGGCTGCGTCACCGTGCACTTGGAGGACGAGCCTCGGTGACCAGCCAAACCAAGGCAGATCCCCTGTTTCCGGTCTCAACCCACTGACTAGCATCCCCACGGACGAACCCATGCAACTGGGCAGGTTCCGGCTCTCCCCTGAGGAACGTCAACGCCGGCTGAGGGAAGGGCGGTGCTTCTACTGCGGTCAGTTGGGTCATTCCGTGAGCAACTGTCACGTCAAAGTTGCCGGTAGCAAGGGCACGGGAGAGGTGAGTCTAAATTTCATTAAGGAATACCCTACCCGGGTTCTTCCTAAAGTGACACGATGCTCTCCAGATCAAAAGATTGAAACACCCGTATTTATTTACTCTAAACCTGACTTGTCTCAAGTGCCCACCTGTTACCATGACATTAAAGACATTTTTTCCAAGTCCAAGGCCAAATCCCTTCCACCCCACAGACCTTATGACTGTGCTGTTGACTTGCTGCCTGGAACCACACCCCCACGAGGGAGGTTGTGCTCTCTTTCAGGGCCGGAACAGAAGGCCATGAAGGAGTATGTGGAAGAATCACTGTCAGCCGGGATTATTCGCCCATCTTCATCCCCTGCGGGAGCAGGATTTTTCTTTGTGGACAAAAAGGACAAGACCCTGCGACCCTGTATCGATTACCGGGGTCTCAATGAGATAACTGTAAAAAACAGTTACCCTCTTCCTCTCATCTCCACTGCGTTTTATTTCCTGGAGGGAGCCAAGATTTTCACCAAACTAGACTGAAAAAATTTGTATCATCTTGTCAGGATAAGGGAGGGGGATGAATAGAAAACAGCATTCAACACACCAACGCGACATTATGAGTATTTGGTAATGCCTTTTGGACTTACTAACGCTCCAGCTGTTTTCCAAAACCTTGTCAATGATGTCCTGCGTGACATGTTGAATATGTATGTTTTTGTTTATTTGGAAGACATTTTGATTTTCTCCCCAGATGTGGAGACTCACATTATTCATGTCCGCTCTGTATTGTATCGGTTACTGCAGAATCAACTATGTCAAGGCTGAGAAATGTGAGTTCCACAAGGTGTCCGTTTCTTTTCTGGGTTTCGTCCTGGCTCAAGGTGAAGTCAAAATGGACCCTTGCAAAGTCGATGCCGTTATTAATTGGCCTACTCCCACGTCACGCAAAGATGTACAAAGGTTCTTCGGGTTCACAAACTTCTACAGAAAATTTATCAGAAATTTCAGTTCTATAGCCTCTCCTTTGCATGATCTTACCTCGGCACACAGACCTTTTGGATGGAACCTGCTTTGTCAGGCAGCTTTTCAGAAACTTAAATCAAGCTTTACCTCCGCTCCCATCCTTACTTTGCCAGATCTCAAACAGCAGTTTGTGGTTGAAGTCGATGCGTCTGATGCCGGAATAGGAGCAGTGCTCTCTCAGA
>NW_026904653.1:0-7519 GCF_024500275.1 Phycodurus eques | reverse complement strand
CTTACCTGGCGGGAAGTGCTATCGCTATCCCAGCTGACTTCGGGCGAAAGGTGGACTACACCCTGAACTGGTCGCCAGTCAGTCACGGGGCACATATAGACACGGACAACCATTCGCACTCACATTCACACCGTCACTGAGTGGGAACTGAACCCACGCTGTCCACACCAAAGTCAGGTGAGTGTACCACTACACCATCAGTGACATTAGTATCACGTGATACGTCACAATTTTATCACATCAGTGCTTTTAATTGGCTCGAGGCTAAGGATACGAAGGTATGGATTTTTAAATGATACTTATTTATTGGACATTATTGTGTGGATCCCGAAGCCACGGTTTATGAACCCGAACCACTTCCGAGGAATACATTAGAGTGGAGTCAATGGCAGTATTAGTAGGAGTAGATTAGGTTGAGTAAATTCAATCAGAATCAGCAGAATCAAAATCAGAATCATCTTTATTTGCCGAGTATGTCAGAAAAACACAAGGAATTTGTCTCCGGTAGTTGGAGCTTGTTGGATTGTTCTATTTTGTACTCATGAAGCTATGTTCCTTTATCTCACAATTAAATTCCGTTTCCAAAACACTTGGGTAATACATGTTTAAGTTTTGTTATCCATGAGAATATGTAGAAGGTAGATTACTGAAGAATGATGGTTTTGGGGTGACTCCCCCTTTTCTGATAACACCCAAAGCCAAAACCTTTCTGCTGAACATTCATCACAAAACCTTCTGATGTGTATAAAAGGAGTTAGCGCAAATAAACAAGATGTGTCATTCAGTGAACCTGCACTCTGGTGAACAGTTGATTGAATGCACCCTGAGACTCAGCACTTTGGTGTCTTCTTTTTTCCTCTCGTTTTGGACAAAGAAAACGAACACGCAAGGACAATTGAAGGTTCCATGATCTATTGAACATTGACATTATATTACTCCGGTTTCCTCCCACATCCCAAAAATATGCTTGGTAGGTTAATTGACAACTCTAAATTGCGCCTAGTTGTGAAAGGTTGTTTGTTTGTATGTGCCCTGCGATTGGCTGCCAACCAGTTTTGGTTGTACCCCGCCTCCTGCCCGATGATAGCTGGGATAGGCTCCAGCACGCCCACGACCCTAGCGAGGAAAAGCGGCTCAGAAAATGGATGGATGGATGGATGGATGCAAGGACATTTTGGCAAACATTGTCAATTGGTAGAAAAACCTGAATTGGTATTGGGAGATTCAGGTCACGAAGGGGGAAAAGGTGGCAATTCACAAAGTTACTGTTACACTATACGGGACTAAGGTATGTAGGGGAGAAGAGACAGAAAAAGGAAAGAGAGAAAATAAGTAAATGATTAGATAAAAAAGAGGAAGAAGGACAAATCAGAAAGACTGAGCCTTTGCTTCCTGAGTTACACCGTCTAAAAGACAGACTAGTTAAAAAGAGAAAGAAAGGAAGATGAAATTGAAAAAATAAAAAATAAAATAAATAAAAAAACACCATATGCACAGGCACCACAAACTTCCTCACTATACTTAGAACTTACAGTACTGCACTTTATGTAAAGATGGATCGACAAAAAGACTTCTGAAAACAGTGAGATTGAACAAATGCAGAAAATCTTCTTAAAACTGCATCAAAGGCGCTGCCAGAGAAAATTTGTCAGGAAAACAGGCACTATCTGTCATGGCACCTAAGTTACTGTCGCAGGACCCGACGTGGGCCACTTTGCTACTACAGCAGCAGACTAGAGGGGGGGTCAGAGGAGGTTTCAGGGGTCACTCCCGTGGCGCGAACTCCATAAGATTCTTTGCATGTGGAGAAACTGGACACGTTGCACGTGTCTGTCGAGGCCCTGCTGAAGCAGAGTAACTACAGTTGTTACGCCTGTGGACAAGAGGGACACACTGCCAACTGTTGTCCCAACCTGCTGCCCAGATGACGCGGTGAAACAACAGGACGCGGCAGGGGAAATGTGCCAAAGAGACATTCCTGCCACCCCCTGACCCTCCACATTGTACCTTGTTCTATGATAGAGAACACGATTTGATTTATCAACAAGAATTTTTGAAAACCTATCACACACTCATGGTATTTTACCAACTGATAGAATAGTGGTGGGACGAGAGGGTGTTGCGGCAGTGGTTCACCTGACATCGGATTTATTGCCTTGGTTTAAAATGCCATTTTCTGCGCCTCACATTTCATATGCACTTAAACGAGAAGGATTAAGAAATCTGTCGGCTAAACTCAAACACATGATGAGAAAAAACTCTTCATACAAATTAAACAAGAATTAAGTCAAGCCATTGCTTTGGCACTTCCTAACTATAAACTACCGTTTCATTTGGACATCTCTAACAAAACTTATACTGCCCTGCAGTATTGTACCAACTAGTACGGGGCGAAAGAAAGGTACTACTACACACGAGTGTTTTGTCAGAACCAATAGTAGCACTTGCATCTGACTGCGAGAGATATGCAGCAGCAGCTGCGGCTCTTATAAAAAAATGCGCACATGTGGTGCTTATGCACCCGCTCTACGTACACACCACACACTCCACAACCGCTTTCATCAACTCACGACTATTTACCTTTTCAAACAAGCAAAAAATGAAAAACATTATCATTGTTAGAACAACCGCATATTCAGTTAACACCTGTCAATACTAACATGGCCGACGGTGTAACTGAAGGAATGCATTGGTGTGAGGAGAAGGCTAGAAAAGACAAAGCATGTTCAGATTTATTGTCGGAACTGTTGAAGGAAGGGAGAAAGTTGTTTACGGATGGTTGTTGTTATAGGAAAAACAATGGGGAACTAGTGGCTGGATGGGCTGTAATTGAACGAGTAGTGAACGAAAGGAGTCGTTTAACGTATGAATGCAACTTTAAAGCACAATTCGAGGCTGCAGATTGAACGCAGCGTCCAGTCGTTGACGTGGCTCATTCTCCTCTTTTGGGCCACAAAGTTCCTCCTCATACTCTGCTGTCCTTGCACACATTTTCACACGACGATCGCAACACTTTCCGCTCTATGTTGGAGGGATGAGAAAAGCAAGTGCAAATCAGATGTGAAACAATGACATCAAGATTACGATTTGGACACTGTGGGTTAAACACTACTGGTGAGTTCAAAGGGCAAAGCACCAAAGTCAAAACAAGAGGACAACAGGTAGGAACGGAATGATGCATTGGAAGAAATATGAGAGAAAGAAAATAGCTCATTTGTGACTAGAGGG
This sequence comes from Phycodurus eques, assembly GCF_024500275.1. NCBI lineage: Eukaryota > Metazoa > Chordata > Actinopteri > Syngnathiformes > Syngnathidae > Phycodurus > Phycodurus eques. Next base: position 4,291 of record NW_026904653.1, on the reverse strand, counting down.
AGAGAAAATTTGTGTTTTGAAACATTGTCGAGATTCTACAAATGGATTCACAAAATAGGTGTTCATGAGTTATTCAGTACCTCAGACAAACAAAGCTGATCATCTAGTTGTTTTTTAATCTCATTTAATTGTTAGTATTAATATTCTGGTCTTTGTTCTAACTCGTAGGTGACGGAAAGAAGAACACTTTACGCTGAGGCTTTTTCTCTGCTTAGCGAAACGTTGATCCCAAACGTGTCTCTTTGTTAGCATGCTAAGCTAAGCTAAACTAAACTAAGCTAGGCCGAATGGCTTCAACGACACATGGGCCTGTGCGCTCGGAGGATGTGCCCCAAACTGCGGTGGCTGTTGGAATTTCTTCGCATGCCCTCTGGCCTGAAGGGAGCGTCTCAGACTTTTCCAAGGCGACTGAGGAGAAGCGGGAAGGAAGATGAGCGAATGAATCAATGATTGATTACTCCACGATTTACCGTTCAAAACAACGTCAAATGCATTATTTTTTTTGCTGGCTGGCAGCTCCAAAAAGTACTGTTGGGACGGTTGGACAAACTTGTAAAGCAGTTTCCATAGTGTAGTGGTCATCGCGTTTGCCTCACAAGCAAAAGGTCCTAGTTTCAAAACCGGGTGGAAACAAGGGTTGTTAGTTAATTTTTTTTCTTTTTATCTGCCATGAAAAACTATGGTGAGAGATTTATATCAAAATATTTGACACAAATATATCTGAGACTTACATACGTGTTTTTCAAATCCGCTAATATATCTGCAATTTACACGTTTATTTTTATGTTTTCTGTGCATTTATCATGACTCATCATTTGTAAATATTCAATTCTGTTTGTGTATTGTTGATGGTGCGTTTGTAGATCGGCGGGCACGTGCATTTATTTTTGAGACAAACGGAACGCAGTTGTCAAAATACACACACACACACACACACACACACACACACACACACACACACACACAAGTTGAGAATCTTCACACGCAGGCTCTCGATCTTGATTCCCACTTCACTGGCAGAACTATTCACGGTGTCCGAGCAGGAGCTCAAGATTTGATTCCCGACGGGGAGACGTTTCTTGTCGGAGCTGTTTTTCAAAGCAGATTAATTTAAAAAATTATAATAATATTGACCAGGCCTTGCTCATACAAAGTTTTTAACCAGGAAACCTTCACACACATGCACACCACTAAGCTATGGTAACTTTCACTGAGGAACATCACCAGCAAACCACGTACAACAGCTCTCTGACAAGCAAGAAAGACAACACACAAGCTGTTTCCACCCAGTCTCGAAACGGGGACATTTCACATGTTAGGCGAACGTGATAACCACTACACTATGGAAACCGTGGTTGCAGTAGTACCCAAAAGCGGACATGCAGTTTTTTATAAGTCATAATGCAAGATATTTAAGCATTACTGAAGTGTCGAATTCTTTTGAGAGTGTTTTGAGCATTTTAGCAAACCAACCAATCTTTTCTTTGTATTTATACATCAATGGAATCTCCTACGGCCATTCTGTGTGTTTTATTAGTGCTATCCTTGTCTTTTCGGACACTAACTGTCCTTTTGCAACAGGGGTTGGGGTCTTCAAAGAAGTCTCGTTTTGTGTCTTACAAGATAAGTGGACCATCTGTTTTGCTGCGTTAATTCCACGCTCAGATAATTCAACCTAATTATATTTGGCCATATCAAATGTGTATTAGATCTGGCCCGCCAGTATATAGCACATGCGCCACTAATATTCCAAATCCCAGAATGCTTTGCTCGTGTGTCGGGCCATCAGTCTCGACCGGCGAGCGCCCCTTCCCTTTCTGTTGCGGTCGTTAGCAACTATGCTACCGGTCTCCTCCAAGACAGGTGGGAGGCCGATTGTCTGTTCACTAAAGTCAAAGACAGACCTGTTTGTCGTGTTCGGAGCAACGTGGCTGGAACCAAGAATAGAACATCATTGAATTCATGTTTTGATTTTTTTTAATGCCCATTATCAACTCCTCGGCAGGGACTGTTAATAGTTTGAAGTTAGGATTTTTATTGAAGGACATTCTTATTTTTTGGGTTGTTTTGTTGTTGGCCTTTGAAAAAAGATTTAAATCAAAAAGAAAATTAGTTAGCGATAGATAATATAAGATGGAGAATTCATGTTCTCTATTTAAATACAAAACAACAAACAAATACCACTGTCTTTTATCGCAAATATGATTTCTCATGTTTATAATATTCAAGTTAGTTTATTCCAGATTCAGTGTTGAAGCAAAATTCAAGTTACATTACATTACATTTGTGCAGAAAAGGGAAACATGCACCTCACAGTGATCTTTCATGAAATATTGAGTTTGGCCCTCGACGGCCCAATTTTTTATTTTGGCCCACCGTGAATTTGAGTTTGACACCCCTGCAGTGTTGAATGACATTTATTTATGTTTTTTCATGTTTAATTTTGAATGAAAGGCCAATATACAATTTTTAAACATGGATATTTTATTTGTGTTTTAATTTCCAGTTTAAATGTGACAGTGTAAGATATGCTGCTTCTAATTAACATGACAAGATGCCCTCTGAAACAAATGTCGTGCCGCTATTGATTGTTTCCTGTTTCTCCTTTTTTTCCCTCCCTCTTCCATCTCCTCAGACAAGGCCTTCAACCCTGTTCCTCTATCTGTTCCTCGACCTGCACCTGACCATGACACTAAGAGACGGACCTGCTCTCAACCCAAGGAGACGTTGATGAAGACAGAGCCGCAGGATCTAGGAATATAGGAATACTGCATCCTATGTACTTTGTTGGAGTTGTCAGGAGTCCCACCGGCCAAAAAGGCCCGATAGGACTCCTTCTTCAGCTTGACGGCATCCCTCACCGTTGGTGTCCACCAACGGGTTCGGGGATTGCCTCCACGACAGGCACCAACCACCTTACGGCCACAGCTCCGGTCGGCCACCTCAGCAATGGAGGCACGGAACATGGTCCACTTGGACTCGATGTCTCCTGCCTCCCCCGGAACATGAGCAAAGTTCTGTCGGAGATGGGAGTTGAAACTCCTTCTGACAGGGGATTCCGTCAGACATTCCCAGCAGACCCTCACAATACGTTTGGGCCTGCCACATCGGACCGGCATGTTTCCCCACCATCGGAGCCAACAAGTTGACAGCTCCACTCTCTTCACCTGAGTGTCCAAGACATGCGGCCGCAAGTCCGATGATACGACCACAAAGTCGATCATCAAACTGCGACTTAGGGTGTCCTGGTGCCAAGTGCACGTGTGGACACCCTTATGCTTGAACATGTGTTCGTTATGGACAAGCCGTGATGAGCACAGAAGTCTCAACAGAAGTCCAATAACAGAACACATCTCGGGTTCTGATCGGGGGGGGGGGGCTGTTCCTCCCGCCCTTCCTGGTCTCACTGTCATTGTCCACGTGAGCATTGAAGTCCCCCAGCAGAATGATGGAGTCCCCAGCGGGAGCGCTCTCCAGCACCTCCTCCAAGGACTCCAACAACGGTGGGTACTCTGAACTGCTGTTTGGTGCACAGGGACAAACAACAGTCAGGACCCGTCCCCCCACCCGAAGACGGAGGGAGGCTACCCTCTCGTCCACCGGGGTGAACCCCAACGTACAGGCGCCGAGCCGGGAAGCAATAAGTATACCCAAACCTGCTCGGCGCCTCTCACCGTGGGCAACTCCAAAGTGGAAGAGAGTCCAACATCTCTCGAGAGGACTGGTACCAGAGCCCAAGCTGTGCGTGGAGGTGAGTCCGACTATATCAATTCGGAACTTCTCGATCTCACACACCAGCTCGGGCTCCTTCCCTGCCAGAGAGGTGACATTCCACGTCCCGACAGCCATCTTCTGTAGCCGGGGATCGGATCGCCAAGGTCCCCGCCTTCGGCCACCGCCCAGCTCGCACTGCACCCGACCCCTATGGCCCTTCCCACAGGTAGTGAGCCCATGGGAAGGGGGACCCACATTACCCTTTCGAGCTGTGTCCGGCCGGGCCCCAGGCGCTTTCGCCCGGCCACCAGGCGCTCTCCTTCAAGCCCCACCTACAGGCATGGCTCCAGAGGGGGGCCCCGGTGAGCAAGGGAAACCTGGGCAAGGGAAACCTGAGTCCATATTGTGTCTTCTTCATAAGGGGTCTTTGAGCCGTGCTTTGTCTGGTCCCTCACCTAGGACCTGTTTGCCATGGGTGACCCTACCAGGGGCGTGACCCTACCAGGTGCGTGAAGCCCCAGACATCTTAACTACTAGGATCATTGAGACACACAAACCCCAGTTCTTTCTCCTTTTT
>NW_026904652.1:0-7530 GCF_024500275.1 Phycodurus eques | reverse complement strand
ATACAACAACATCCACAAAATGTCAGAATGGCTGCAAAAACAGCAATTGATATCAATATTGGTGAAATTAGGGTTTTATATTTACCAAAAACGTCCATCCAGCTGTCCCACAAAGAAGTGTCTACCCCAGAGTGGCTCTTCATCTTGTGATTGAGGGTCCGTAGACCATCGATGGCTCTGGTCAAGCTGCCATCCGCAGCAGTATTGTTTGGAATGTATGTACAACATTGTTCTCCAAACATACCACAAACACCTCCCTCTCTTGCGAGGAGCATGTCGACAGCTATGCGATTCTGGAACGTCATTAAAGAGGTAGCCTTGAGCTGCTCATGTACAGCTTCCAACCCACTCTGAGTCCAATTTCCTAATCTCTGTACATTGAAGTGGATGTAGTTTATCCTATCAACATTTTTATTAATCGTACACCACCAGCATATGAAAGACTCAAATCCTCCTGCAACTTGGTCAGCCAATTTGTATTGATTTGGAACCCCACGAGGAACACCTATGGCGTCGATGTACGTCGGATTATTTTGCCCCTGCCAGGACAAATCTCTTTTTTGTCTATGTTCTAGATCAGACAAAAACATTGGTGCCCTTTTCATTAAATCTTGAACAGGGATAGGGTATACTGACACATGCAATATCAAAGTGACAATAGCACACAATCCAGATATATCTTTAGGTAATCTATCAAACAGTCTATCATCTCCGCACCACCACCAGATGTCGCTCCGTGATACTGGCATAAAATTTGGTCCGACTTTTAAGGTTACTTTACACTGTGTGTCATTCAGTGGTCATAATTTTTTGCCTTTACTAATCATGTTTATACAAGTGAAATTATTTGGTGCTACTAGAGTAGAAAACATCGGTTTGTTTTTATCTGCTTCTGTTACGGGATATATACGATCCCATGATTTACATCCCTTAGTTGGTACAGTAGCGTTCATTAATGGAATAATACAATTTTGTGATAATTGTGCCGGAACTATTCGCAACAAAGGCCTTGGACCCATGCAAACCACACAATCTTTTTTTGCTACATTTGCTGCTTGTTCCACCAATAGTAACCAATTGTTATTTTGTCCTGAAACTCCTGTGACTACAAGGAACCAATCATCAGTAGTTATTTTGTTAACCATTAACATGTGTCCACCTTTCTTTGAAGTTTTTAATGGCATTTCTGGTTTAACGCGGTTCCCATAACACAATGCTACTTGGAAGTGGGGATCTTTTCCGCCAGTATATGCCCACAAACTCACCATCAAACACATTGGGTGACTCGACTTGTATGTCAATATTAAATTATGGGTCGTTTTGCTTAAGTTAAACTTCTTTCTATGTTCTTTTGCTGCTTTTAATGACCAATTGGACCAATCATAACCTGTTTCACCAATGAGGTATTCCCATCCAAAGCCTATAGATGCATACCAGTCATATTTATCTCCCCAATTCTGCCCATTCTCTTGAGCTTCATTGGTGAGAGCCGCATATGGAATTATGATTAAAGTATCTTGATTTCGGGGGGCACAAAATATTAACCTGTTTTGCCGCATTTGGAAGCTATTCCCACAGTTCTGATCATCAACTGTACTCCTTTTGGTACGAGTTAATGATTCAACATTTTTTTTATTGGGTTGGTCATATTGGTCCAGTTGGTAGGTAATTTCCTATCTAAAAAATGCGTTGTATCGTTTAGTGTGGGACTTCCCACGTACCACATAAACAAAACCAACACTATAGTAACCAAAGTTGCTGCGTAACAGCTTATCGAATCTCGTAACCAACGTGGGTGTGCCATTCTGCTGAGTTCTCACTAAACGGGTTGGTGTCTTTTTTCTTCACTGACCAGCAAGCGTTTTCAGAATCTACACATCTGCTCCCGCTCCGTTATCAGACTTTTGCTCACCTTCCCTATTTGAGTACTCAGCTGAAATGACCCTTTTACAGTGTGTTAAATGAACCCACGTATTTCTTTCTGCTATTTTTAGGGCTGTTGGAGTTGTCAATAATACTTGATACGGTCCTTCCCACTTCGGTGAATGCCAGTGCTTCTTTTTGATGCTTCGAATTAGGACCCAGTCTCCCGGTCCAACCAACTTGGTTTCCTGCTGGGAAACATGTTTACTTTCAGCAGATACTTTTAAATCATTTTGTTTCTCTAACAACTTTCTCATGTAATCAGCTAAGTTTGTTTCGTCATCAAGTTCCCATTTTTGTTTAAACAACGGAAGTCTATAAGGTCTTCCAAACAATGTTTCGTAAGGTGTTAAACCTGTGGTACTTGTAATGTTGATGTACATTTTAACGAGGTCCAGACACTGTGTCCATGACCTTCCTGTCTCTTCCATACATTTTTTCAATCTATTTTTTATTGTCCCATTCATTCTTTCCACGAGACCTGCACTCTGAGGGTGGTAAGCACAATGGTTTTTCAAATTAATGTGGAACATGGTTCCTATTTTTTTGATTATTTGATTTACAAAATGAGTCCCATTATCGCTGTGAATGGTTTCAGGTATGCCATATCTTGGAATGATGTCTTTACATAGTGCTTTTGCCACCGTCAGAGCATCAGGTGATTTTTGTTGGGAATAATTCGATCCATTTAGAAAATGCATCTATGATAACCAAACAGTATTTCTTTCCTTCACTTTGATTTAATTCTATATAATCCATGTGAATGCGTTGGAAGGGGTATGTAGGCACTGGAAATTGACCTCTAGTAGGTCGTAATTGCCCTTGAGGATTATGTCGTGCACAGATCATGCATGCTCTACAATAATTCTCTGTCATCATGTGGCATTATAACACCATGATGTTTTGGATCCCAATCTCCACGGCAAAGATGCCAATCAGGCCCCATTGCAGTCATCCAAATTTGTTGTGTTTCTGCACCGTTTAAATGGTAGGAATGTCTAAGATTTTCCATGTCCTCAACAAACTGGACAATGTCTACTTTGTAGGATATGAGGCCGGCTACGGCCTTTTTCACATCCTCATTAGTCCAAGTTCTATAGACCAAAATAGTTTCTTTGCGATCCTCTTGTACATTTGGATTTGCCACCTCAATCATCGGATATAAATCCATGTCCCCCTCGTTTGAGGTTGTATTTGCCATTTTGGGAACGGGAGAAAATGTTTCCCCCATATTTTTAGACCAATGCATTTGTACTCCTCCTGATCGTAAAACTCGATGAGTTTCTGATTCACAAGTTGGAGGATGCTCATGAGGTGGCAAAACCGGGTACAAGGGCGCTGATGCTTGTGTCTCATCATTTTTTTCACTTCGTTTTTCAACTATCTTTGTTTTAACATTTCTTATCTTTAGTCCTGTCTCGTCATCTTCCTGTCTTTGGAACAATATATTTTTATCCTTTTCTGTTTGCTCTTTTAGTTCATCTGTTAAGTTTTTCTTTTTCTCTTCTTCCTTTTCTCTTTTAGACGCCATATTTAGCCAAAAAAGTAAGTCGTCAAATCCATCTTTTCCCATTTGTGATATATTATTATTGTGCCGTTCCTTTATTTTGTTTCGAAGTTGAACTAATTTTCTCGAATTCAGCTGGCCAGCGAAACTGTATTTGGTTATCCACGTGTTTAAATGTTTTATTTTGGAAGGGTTTTGTAGTTGTACATATTTCCAATCTTTACACGTCAGGCTTTCTGTTGGGTTCGTTTTACTGTTATTGTTTCCCATTTTTGTGAATTTGGAAGTCAGTTTATTTGCACCTAGAGTGACCTAATACTGACTTTATTCAAAATATGACTGGGTGACAATGAATGTCTGAGTTCTGGTAAACCTCAACCTTCTACCCCGAATGGGGCGGAGGTTTCTTGCCTCTGCTTCCAAACTCAGTTGTCACTTACAATCCAGTCTCTTACATCCAAACTTTTACACACACACACACACGATATTAGTAACGTTTTAACAAACACACGAAAACATGGAAACACGGAAACACGAAGGCACGGAATTTTAAGTACGTCTAGGACTCCGCCGTCCTTTATTTTTTTTATTATTTTTTTTTATTTTAACACGGAATTTCAGCACGTATAGGACTCCGCCGTCCATGCGGAATTTGTCGGACTCCGCCGTCCATCAGTTACTTGCCAGTGACTAGTATTACACAAGGTTTATTTCGCCGCAGACTTCTTTGTCGCGCGATACATTCATTCAAAAAAAATTTAAAAATTTAACTCACCAGTCGTCTTCAATCCTGTGGATTGTCGTCAACCTTCAGATCCCAGTTGAGAAGAACGAAGACCAGTCCCGGAAAGGGTCTCAATTGCCGTGGCCACGGTCTCTTAACTGGGTGTCGGCTCCACAACTGGAATCCTCGGGTGTGTTGACATCCGGCTCGAAGGACCAATTTAATGTTGGATTTATCTCACCAAACATTATTATGAATAAACACAAAAGGAATGAAGACGTTGGTCATTTTACACATGAGGAGGGCGCATGGGAGATTGTTCAGGTTACAGCCTCTCAACACGCTCTAAACAATCTCCCCCGTCGCTCCTACATTTATTTGAAAATAGGAGAGTTCTACAAGACATAATATTCTAAGCATTAAGACACAACACAAAACATAGGACCAGACGACACCTGTCCCGTCCCCGACCACATCCGATCACGTCCTTGGTCAAGGCGCCCTTCCATCAAATGTTGCTGAGTCATCTTCTTGAAGGCGAGACATCTTTCTATCTAAATATTGTCCATAATACTAATGCAGGCTACTAATGCAAAATACTAATGCAAGCTAAGCAAATAAATGATAACTACTAAGATATATCTAACAGAACCCGACTGTCAAACTCCTGAAGTTTGCAGATGACACCAATGTCATCTGCCTCATCAAGGACGGTGACGAGTCTGCATATCGACAGGAAGCAGAGCGGCTGGAGCTGTGGTGCGGCCGACACAACCTGGAGCTGAACACGCTCAAGACATTAGAGATGATCGTGGACTTCAGGAGGCATCCTTCGCCACAGCTGCCCCTCACGTTGTCCAGCTGCCTTGTGTCAACCGTCGAGACCTTCAAGTTCCTGGGAATTACAATCTCTCAGGACCTGAAGTTGGTGACCAAAATCAACTCCGTCCTCAAAAAGGCCCAGCAGAGGATGTACTTCCTGCGGCTTCTGAGAAAGCACAGCCTGCCACCGGAGCTGCTGAGACAGTTCTAAACAGCGGTCATTGAATCAGTCCTGTGTGCTTCCATCACAGTCTGGTTTGGTGCTGCTACAAAAAAGGACAAACTGTGACTGCAACGGACAATCAAAACTGCTGAAAGGATTGTCGGTACCCCCCTACCCACCATTGAGGACTTGCACGCTGCCAGAACTAAGACAAGGGCGTGCAAAATCCTCTCGGACCTTCCGCACCCCGGTCACCAGCTCTTCCAGCTCCTTCCCTCAGGTAGGCGCTACCGATCAATGCAAACTAGAACTAGTAGACATTCCAACAGCTTCTTCCCTCTTGCGATCAACTTCTTAAACACCTAACCTATAATTCCATTACAATAAGATGGCAATTTTTTTACTTGAGTTCATTGTCACATTTCTGTGGGGCCAATTATGTATTACTCGTGCACTCACTGTAGTTGTCTCGCCATGCTGCACTATTTGCATATACTGGCCACTCATGCCAGAGTAGCATCTGCTCCATTTGCACACTGATTGAGAAGTATCTGTAACATTTGCACAGCCAACATTGTCCCAGATTATCGCACTACTCATCACTTTAAACCGCATACACTCCTTGAAGTCTCAGCACCCTTTGCAAAATGGTCATTGCACCGGACTATTGCAATATTAGTCATTCGAACTGCTCTAAGTGCTAGAGGACTCTGCATCTTTTTGCACAATTGTTTTTTGTCCATGTCTTTATGTCTCCAAAGTGTTCTGTAAATTGACTGTCTGTTGTACTAGAGCAGCTCCAACTACCGGAGACAAATTCTTGTTTTGGACATACTTGGCAAATAAAGATGATTTTGATTGCAGCACTGATGTGATAAAATTGACGTATCACGAGATACTAATATATATATATATATATCAGTCATCATCAATATATATATATATATATATATATATATATATATATATATATATATATATATATATATATATATACTTCCTTTAAGCAATGCATGCATTTTGTCAAATGTTTTAGTGATGTCAATATCAAATAAGGTGGCACGGTGGCCGAATGGTCAGAGCGTCAGCCTCACAGTTCTGAGGACCAGGGTTCAATCCCCGGCCCCGCCTGTGTGGATTTTCTCCGGGCACTCCGATTTCCTCCCACATCCCAAAAACATGCATTAATTGGAGACTCTAAATTGTCCGTAAGCATGACTGTGGGTGCAAATGGTTGTTTGTTTCTTTGTGCCCTGCAATTGGCTGGCAGCACGCCCGCGACCCTCGTGAGGAGAAGCGGCTCAGAAAATGGATGGATGGATGGGTTTGGGAATTGAACATATTTCCAGTCTTTACATGTTAAGCATTCTTTTGGATCCGTTTTACTGTTATTTTTATCCCATTTTGTGAATTTTGAAGTCAGTTTATTTGCACCTTGAGTGACCTCAATACTGACTTTATTCAAAATGACAGGGGGACAATGAACGTCTGGGTTTTGGTAATCCTCAAACTTCTACCCAGCACGGGGCGGAGGATTCTTGCATCTGCTTCCAAACCCAGTTGTCACTTACAAAACCCTGTCTAATACATTCATAACTTGACACATTCACGCGATATTAGTAACGTTTTTACAAACACGGAATTTAAGTACGTACAGGACTCCGCCATCCTTGCGGAATTTCTCGGACTCCGCTGTCCCTCTTTTACTTGCCAGTGACTAGTATTACACAAGGTTTATTCTGCCGCAGACTTCTTTGTCATGCAATTCACTCACTCTTTAATGCTTTAAAAAAAATTAACTCACCAAAGTCATCTTCAATCCTGTGGATTGTCGTCAACCTTCAGATTCCAGTTGAGGAGAACGAAGACCAGTCCCGGAAAGGGTCTTACTTGCCGTGGCCACGGTCTCTTAACTGGAAGTCGGCTCCACAACTGGAATCCTCAGGTGTGTTGACATCCGGCTCGAAGGACCAATAAAATGTCGGATCTATCTCGCCCAACACCTATAAGAATAGACACAAATGAATGAAGACGCTTGTTTCTTTTTGCTCATGAGGAGAACATGTGGGAGATTGTTCAGTTACATTCTCCTATCACGCTCTGAACAATCTCTTCCGTTGCTCCTGTATTTATTTCCTTAGGGAGGTATCTAAGTTGCAAAACATGTCATACTAAGGGGAAGGAAGATATGAGATTAACACCTGGCTATGTGTCCTTGAGATGAACCATTTTTGCGGTTCATCTCCTATCTGCAGGTCAAGGTGTCGTTTCCTGTTGATTCCTGCTGCAGTCACATGCAGGATGAGTCATTTTCTTGAGGGCGAGACATCTTCCTCTTTTTCACAGTCAGCAAGCAATTATCAAAACCGTTCATAATAGTTATGCAAGCTA
>NW_026904651.1:0-7536 GCF_024500275.1 Phycodurus eques | reverse complement strand
TGTTAGATATATTGTAGAAGTTATCATTTATTTGCTTAGCTTGCATTAGTATTATGGACAATGTTTAGAAAGAAAGATGTCTCGCCTTCAAGAAGATGACTCAGCAGGAATCATCTGAGAGAAGGACGTGGCCGGGACGTGGCAGGTGCCATGTTTTCACCTTGAAACCCTACCCTTAGTGTGTTGTGTCTTGTAGCTTAGTACGTTATGTCTTGTAAACTTAGAAACCTCCCTATTTTCAAATAAATGCAGGAGCGACGGGAGAGATTGTTTAGAGCGTGTTGAGAGGCTGTAACCTGAACAATCTCCCATGCGCCCTCCTCATGAGTAAAATGACCAACGTCTTCATTCCTTTTGTGTTTATTCATTATAATGTTTGGTGAGATAAATCCAACATTAAATTGGTCCTTCGAGCCGGATGTCAACACACCCGAGGATTCCAGTTGTGGAGCCGACACCCAGTTAAGAGACCGTGGCCACGGCAATTGAGACCCTTTCCGGGACTGGTCTTCGTTCTTCTCAACTGGGATCTGAAGGTTGACGACAATCCACAGGATTGAAGACGACTGGTGAGTTAAATTTTTAAAATTTTTTTGAATGTATCGCGCGACAAAGAAGTCTGCGGCGAAATAAACCTTGTGTAATACTAGTCACTGGCAAGTAAATGGACGGCGGAGTCCTACAAATTCCGCATGGACGGCGGAGTCCTACAAATTCCGCATGGACGGCGGAGTCCTATACGTGCTAAAATTCCGTGTTAAAATAAAAAAAAATAATAATAAAAAAAATAAAGGACGGCGGAGTCCTAGACGTACTTAAAATTCCGTGCCTTCGTGTTTCCGTGTTTCCATGTTTTCGTGTGTTTGTTAAAACGTTACTAATATCGTGTGTGTGTGTGTGTAAAAGTTTGGATGTAAGAGACTGGATTGTAAGTGACAACTGAGTTTGGAAGCAGAGGCAAGAAACCTCCGCCCCATTCGGGGTAGAAGGTTGAGGTTTACCAGAACTCAGACATTCATTGTCACCCAGTCATATTTTGAATAAAGTCAGTATTAGGTCACTCTAGGTGCAAATAAACTGACTTCCAAATTCACAAAAATGGGAAACAATAACAGTAAAACGAATCCAACAGAAAGCCTGACGTGTAAAGATTGGAAATATGTACAACTACAAAACCCTTCCAAAATAAAACATTTAAACACGTGGATAACCAAATACAGTTTCGCTGGCCAGCTGAATTCGAGAAAATTAGTTCAACTTCGAAACAAAATAAAGGAACGGCACAATAATAATATATCACAAATGGGAAAAGATGGATTTGACGACTTACTTTTTTGGCTAAATATGGCGTCTAAAAGAGAAAAGGAAGAAGAGAAAAAGAAAAACTTAACAGATGAACTAAAAGAGCAAACAGAAAAGGATAAAAATATATTGTTCCAAAGACAGGAAGATGACGAGACAGGACTAAAGATAAGAATGTAAACAAGATAGTTGAAAACGAAGTGAAAAAATGATGAGACACAAGCATCAGCGCCCTTGTACCCGGTTTTGCCACCTCATGAGCATCCTCCAACTTGTGAATCAGAAACTCATCGAGTTTTACGATCAGGAGGAGTACAAATGCATTGGTCTAAAAATATGGGGGAAACATTTTCTCCCGTTCCCAAAATGGCAAATACAACCTCAAACGAGGGGGACATGGATTTATATCCGATGATTGAGGTGGCAAATCCAAATGTACAAGAGGATCGCAAAGAGACTATTTTGGTCTATAGAACTTGGACTAATGAGGATGTGAAAAAGGCCGTAGCCGGCCTCATATCCTACAAAGTAGACATTGTCCAGTTTGTTGAGGACATGGAAAATCTTAGACATTCCTACCATTTAAACGGTGCAGAAACACAACAAATTTGGATGACTGCAATGGGGCCTGATTGGCATCTTTGCCGTGGAGATTGGGATCCAAAACATCATGGTGTTATAATGCCACATGATGACAGAGAATTACACCATCGAGTTAGAGCCTTGATAGAAAGAACCACAACCAGGTTCCGCAAAAGGGCGAATTACACGGAAATTGCAAGGATAAAACAAAAAGACGATGAACTATTTGAAGAATACAGGGTTAGAATGACCGCTTGTTTTAAAGCAAACAGCGGATTGACTGAGGATGCAAATCCTCAGGGCCCTTATCAACAACAGTTGAAAAATGTTTTACATGCGAACTCGAGAGAGCACATTAACAAATGGGTCGATAAACATTGGATAAACCTAGCAACTGGCTCTCTGGAGGAATATGTTAATCATGCCCTCCATGCAGAAAGAGTGTTAAGACAGAAGAAAAAAAATAATAATAATGTAGATGTCTTCCTCAACGGAGGAGCAGAAATTTACTATCAAGGCAAAAAGAGAGATAATTTTAGAGGACGCGGCAGAGGCCGTGGGATGGTAAGATATGGTCGAAAATATTATGATAATAACATCTGTTGGTGCTGTGGAGATAAAGGCCACATCGCACGTAACTGCCCGAAGAAAGATAACAAAGAAGACGGTCAAACAACCGCATGACTAAGCCAGCCTGCTTCCCAACACAACAAATCCGCTTCTGTAAACATTATGGAAAATGACGAAGTGGATTTCAATTTACAGGACATTCTAAGTTTGGATACTGAGAAACCTGAAATAATCTTATCAGTAAATGGGAAAGAAATGAACTTTCTTTGCGACACAGGAGCATGTAGAACTGCATGTCGGGAAAAGATTCCAGGTTCCAAACTATCGGGACAAAAAGCAATAGTTAGATCAGCAAATGGACAAATTACTTTTGCCATGGAACTTGAGCCTGTGTGGATTAGAGACCCACAGGGGAAAACATGTAGAATGCCAATTTTCGAAGTCCCGGAGTGCCCTGTGAATTTGTTGGGAAGAGATGGCTTATTCCAACTAGGACTTATACTCATTCCATCTTCAAATAAAAATATTGTAGTGAAACGAAAACATGAATTAAAAAGAGACAACCTCTATATGACACTAGAAAACAGAGAGAGTACATTCTATTATACAATCGATATCCCAGACAAACCACCGTTAAACATGGGAGAGGCCCTGTTCATTAGCCTTACTGTGTCATCTAGCAGAGGAGGGACATAAAGTTAACAAGAATAAATTGCAATGGTGTAAAAAAACAAGTCAAATATCTGGTACATAATCTGAGTGTAGGAGGAAGGACTATATTAGAAAACAGAAAAACTATAGTTTTAAAAGCCCCTAAACCGCAAACAAAGAAACATATGATGTCATTTTTAGGTCTGACAAATTATTGTAGAGCATGGATTCCAAACTATGCAGAAATTATTGCACCATTGTCAAAATTGATGTATGAAGCAGACCTTAAAATGACATCACCTGTTCAATGGAATACAGAGGCAGAAAAGGCCTTCTGTGACATTAAACAACATTTGGTGTCCAGTACTGCGCTGGCCCTTCCGGATTATGATAAGCCATTCATTCAGATGGTAGATTGTAAACACTATTACATGACCTCCGTACTTACACAACAATATGGTGATAAGCTGAGACCAATAGCTTATTTTTCAACTAGACTAGACAACGTGACGTGTGCATTACCGCATTGTGTCAGAGCAGTTGTGGCAGCTTCAATGGCAATAGAGAGCAGCTCCACAATTGTGTTATTTCATCCATTAACTCTTAAAGTGCCACATACAGTGTCTGCTCTCCTATTGCAAACCAATATGGCGTTTTTATCACCTGCAAGACATTTATCTTGCATGGCCATCTTGCTGTCACAACCACATTTGACTGTTGAGCGATGCACAACCTTAAATCCAGCCACACTAATACCCTTACCTGATGAGGGCACGCAGCATGATTGTCAGGAATTGGCTGAAAAAACTGCTAAATGTAGAAATGATTTGAAAGATCAACCTTTGAATAATGGACAGGTTCTGTATGTAGATGGTTCTTCGAAAAAAAATGAACTAGGAAAAATAAAAACAGGTTACGCAGTAGTAACTGATACTGTTGTGCTAAAAGCTGAGTCGCTACCGTCACACTACTCTGCCCAAGCTGCTGAATTAGTAGCATTAACCGAAGCATGCAAAATGATGATAAACAAGGATGTTACAATCTATACTGATAGCCAATATGCGTATTCCACAGTTCATGTTTTTGCACAATATTGGGATAACAGAGGAATGATTACATCAACAGGGAAACCAGTAACGCATGCTGAATTACTTAAACAATTGTTACAGGCAGTGCAGCATCCACGAAAAGTGGCAATTTGCAAATGTGTTGCACATACATCTGGCACTGACAAAATTTCTCGAGGGAATGCATTTGCGGACAAAACCGCGAAAAAGGCAGCCTATAAACCATTTTTGGGTTTAATAAAAAATATTGAGCAACAGACCTTAGATGACCAAACACTAAAAGATATGCAACAACAGAGTCCACAACAAGAACGCAATTATTGGGAAAAACGAGGTTCAAGGCTACAAAATGATATTTATATTAGCACAGAAGGGAAACAAATACTTCCAAAGAACCTATTCAAATGGGCTGCTATATTGAGCCATGGTGTGTCACATGTCTCAACAGGAGGGATGGTGGCACAGATACATCGACACTTTACAACCTATGGTTTCAATTTATATGCAAAGAATTATTGTAGAGCATGCATGATCTGTGCACGACATAATCCTCAAGGGCAATTACGACCTACTAGAGGTCAATTTCCAGTGCCTACAGACCCCTTCCAACGCATTCACATGGATTATATAGAATTAAATCAAAGTGAAGGAAAGAAATACTGTTTGGTTATCATAGATGCATTTTCTAAATGGATCGAATTATTCCCAACAAAATCACCTGATGCTCTGACGGTGGCAAAAGCACTATGTAAAGACATCATTCCAAGATATGGCATACCTGAAACCATTCACAGCGATAATGGGACTCATTTTGTAAATCAAATAATCAAAAAAATAGGAACCATGTTCCACATTAATTTGAAAAACCATTGTGCTTACCACCCTCAGAGTGCAGGTCTCGTGGAAAGAATGAATGGGACAATAAAAAATAGATTGAAAAAATGTATGGAAGAGACAGGAAGGTCATGGACACAGTGTCTGGACCTCGTTAAAATGTACATCAACATTACAAGTACCACAGGTTTAACACCTTACGAAACATTGTTTGGAAGACCTTATAGACTTCCGTTGTTTAAACAAAAATGGGAACTTGATGACGAAACAAACTTAGCTGATTACATGAGAAAGTTGTTAGAGAAACAAAATGATTTAAAAGTAACTGCTGAAAGTAAACATGTTTCCCAGCAGGAAACCAAGTTGGTTGGACCGGGAGACTGGGTCCTAATTCGAAGCATCAAAAAGAAGCACTGGCATTCACCGAAGTGGGAAGGACCGTATCAAGTATTATTGACAACTCCAACAGCCCTAAAAATAGCAGAAAGAAATACGTGGGTTCATTTAACACACTGTAAAAGGGTCATTTCAGCTGAGTACTCAAATAGGGAAGGTGAGCAAAAGTCTGATAACGGAGCGGGAGCAGATGTGTAGATTCTGAAAACGCTTGCTGGTCAGTGAAGAAAAAAGACACCAACCCGTTTAGTGAGAACTCAGCAGAATGGCACACCCACGTTGGTTACGAGATTCGATAAGCTGTTACGCAGCAACTTTGGTTACTATTGGTGGAACAAGCAGCAAATGTAGCAAAAAAAGATTGTGTGGTTTGCATGGGTCCAAGGCCTTTGTTGCGAATAGTTCCGGCACAATTATCACAAAATTGTATTATTCCATTAATGAACGCTACTGTACCAACTAAGGGATGTAAATCATGGGATCGTATATATCCCGTAACAGAAGCAGATAAAAATAAACCGATGTTTTCTACTCTAGTAGCACCAAATAATTTCACTTGTATAAACATGATTAGTAAAGGCAAAAAATTAGGACCACTGAATGACACACAGTGTAAAGTAACCTTAAAAGTCGGACCAAATTTTATGCCAGTGTCACGGAGCGACATCTGGTGGTGGTGCGGAGATGATAGACTGTTTGATAGATTACCTAAAGATATATCTGGATTGTGTGCTATTGTCACTTTGATATTGCATGTGTCAGTATACCCTATCCCTGTTCAAGATTTAATGAAAAGGGCACCAATGTTTTTGTCTGATCTAGAACATAGACAAAAAAGAGATTTGTCCTGGCAGGGGCAAAATAATCCGACGTACATCGACGCCATAGGTGTTCCTCGTGGGGTTCCAAATCAATACAAATTGGCTGACCAAGTTGCAGGAGGATTTGAGTCTTTCATATGCTGGTGGTGTACGATTAATAAAAATGTTGATAGGATAAACTACATCCACTTCAATGTACAGAGATTAGGAAATTGGACTCAGAGTGGGTTGGAAGCTGTACATGAGCAGCTCAAGGCTACCTCTTTAATGACGTTCCAGAATCGCATAGCTGTCGACATGCTCCTCGCAAGAGAGGGAGGTGTTTGTGGTATGTTTGGAGAACAATGTTGTACATACATTCCAAACAATACTGCTGCGGATGGCAGCTTGACCAGAGCCATCGATGGTCTACGGACCCTCAATCACAAGATGAAGAGCCACTCTGGGGTGGACACTTCTTTGTGGGACAGCTGGATGGACGTTTTTGGTAAATATAAAACCCTAATTTCACCAATATTGATATCAATTGCTGTTTTTGCAGCCATTCTGACATTTTGTGGATGTTGTTGTATCCCATGCATTCGAGCTTTAATCAGTAGATTAATCACCACAGCCATAACCCCATGGAGAACCGTATGGAGATGATGTATCCATTACTGTTTGATGATAAAGATAATGATGATGATGATGATGATTTTGCTTTAACTGATTTGTTTCCTGATTCAGATGATTACGATGTTTAAACTACAAAATTCATGTATGACAAATTTACTCTGAGTATAAATGTATTTGTTTCATAAAAATTATTCTACAGTTAAAAAATCGAAATGAAGTGACTGTAAGATGATATGAGAATTTGTGCAAATACATGATAAACAGGAGGGAAATGTTAGATATATTGTAGAAGTTATCATTTATTTGCTTAGCTTGCATTAGTATTATGGACAATGTTTAGAAAGAAAGATGTCTCGCCTTCAAGAAGATGACTCAGCAGGAATCATCTGAGAGAAGGACGTGGCCGGGACGTGGCAGGTGCCATGTTTTCACCTTGAAACCCTACCCTTAGTGTGTTGTGTCTTGTAGCTTAGTACGTTATGTCTTGTAAACTTAGAAACCTCCCTATTTTCAAATAAATGCAGGAGCGACGGGAGAGATTGTTTAGAGCGTGTTGAGAGGCTGTAATCTGAACAATCTCCCATGCGCCCTCCTCATGAGTAAAATGACCAACGTCTTCATTCCTTTTGTGTTTATTCATTATAATGTTTGGTGAGATAAATCCAACAGGTACTTCATTTTTGTCCAGGGTTGTTTCA
>NW_026904650.1:0-7576 GCF_024500275.1 Phycodurus eques | reverse complement strand
GGAGGCCTCCCTTGAAAGCTGGATTCCCACCCATCGTTTTTTTCAAATCTTAGCCCACTGGCTCAAAAGTAAGCGCTATAAAGTCCTGCCAAAGTCACATAGGTCGTCATGTTACAATTTAGTCAATAAAGGCCTACTACTGGAGCGAAACCGAGTGCTTTGACGCTCGCCGTTCGGGCCCACGACCTCTGAGAGGCTTGGAAGAGGCCTCCCCTTAAAGCTGGATTGCCACCAATCGTTTGTTTCAAATCTTAGCCCAGTAGCTGAAAAGTAGGCGCTAAAAGGTCCTGCCAAAATCACATAGGTCGTCATGTTACAATTTAGTCAATAAAGGCCTACTACTGGAGCAAAACCGAGTGCTTTGACGCTCGCCGTTCGGCCCCACGACCTCCGAGAAGCTTGGAAAAGGCCTCCCCTAAAAGCTGGATTCCCAAGGCTTGTCTGTGTGAATTCCTAGCCCGCTCGGCAGAAATTAAGCGACCTAAAGTCGTGCCGAAGTCAAATCGGTCGTCATGGTACTCGAGCGAAACTGAGTGCTTTAACGCTCGCTGCTCGGCCCCACAGCCGTCCAGAGACTCGGGGGAGGCCTCACCTGAAAGCGGGATTCCCACCGATCGTTTGTTTCAAATCTTAGCCCACTAGCTCAAAATTAGGCGCTAAAAAGTCCTGCCAAATTCATATAGGTCGTCACATTGCAATTTAGTCAATAAAAGCCTACTACTGGAGAGAAACCGAGTGCTTTGACGCTCGCCGTTCGGCCCCACGACCTCCGAGAGGCTTGGAAGAGGCCTCCCTTGAAAGCTGGATTCCCACCGATCGTTTGTTTTAAATCTTATTCCACTAGCTCAAACGTAAGCGCTAAAACGTCCTGCCAAAATCACATAGGTCGTCATGTTACAATTTAGTCAATAAAGGCCTACTACTGGAGCGAAACTGAGTGCTTTAACGCTCGCCGCTCGGCCCCACGACCTCCGAGAGGCTTGGAAGAGGCCTCCCTTGAAAGCTGGATTCCCACCGATCGTTTGTTTTAAATCTTATTCCACTAGCTCAAACGTAAGCGCTAAAACGTCCTGCCAAAATCACATAGGTCGTCATGTTACAATTTACTCAATAAAGGCCTACTACTGGAGCGAAACCGAGTGCTTTGACGCTCGCCGTTCGGCCCCACAGCCGTCCAGAGACTCGGGGGAGGCCTCCCCTGAAAGCTGGATTCCCACCAATCGTTTGTTTCAAATCTTAGCCCACTAGGTCAAAAGTAAGCGCTATAAAGTCCTGCCAAAGTCACATAGGTCGTCATGTTACAATTTAGTCAATAAAGGCCTACTACTGGAGCAAAACCGAGTGCTTTGACGCTCGCCATTCGGCCCCATGAGCTCCGAGAGGCTTGGAGGAGGCCTCCCTTGAAAGCTGGATTCCCACCCATCGTTTTTTTCAAATCTTAGCCCACTGGCTCAAAAGTAAGCGCTATAAAGTCCTGCCAAAGTCACATAGGTCGTCATGTTACAATTTAGTCAATAAAGGCCTACTACTGGAGCGAAACCGAGTGCTTTGACGCTCGCCGTTCGGGCCCACGACCTCTGAGAGGCTTGGAAGAGGCCTCCCCTTAAAGCTGGATTGCCACCAATCGTTTGTTTCAAATCTTAGCCCAGTAGCTGAAAAGTAGGCGCTAAAAGGTCCTGCCAAAATCACATAGGTCGTCATGTTACAATTTAGTCAATAAAGGCCTACTACTGGAGCAAAACCGAGTGCTTTGACGCTCGCCGTTCGGCCCCACGACCTCCGAGAAGCTTGGAAGAGGCCTCCCCTAAAAGCTGGATTCCCAAGGCTTGTCTGTGTGAATTCCTAGCCCGCTCGGCAGAAATTAAGCGACCTAAAGTCGTGCCGAAGTCAAATCGGTCGTCATGGTACTCGAGCGAAACTGAGTGCTTTAACGCTCGCTGCTCCGCCCCACAGCCGTCCAGAGACTCTGGGGAGGCCTCACCTGAAAGCGGGATTCCCACCGATCGTTTGTTTCAAATCTTAGCCCACTAGCTCAAAATTAGGCGCTAAAAAGTCCTGCCAAATTCATATAGGTCGTCACATTGCAATTTAGTCAATAAAAGCCTACTACTGGAGAGAAACCGAGTGCTTTGACGCTCGCCGTTCGGCCCCACGACCTCCGAGAGGCTTGGAAGAGGCCTCCCTTGAAAGCTGGATTCCCACCGATCGTTTGTTTTAAATCTTATTCCACTAGCTCAAACGTAAGCGCTAAAACGTCCTGCCAAAATCACATAGGTCGTCATGTTACAATTTAGTCAATAAAGGCCTACTACTGGAGCGAAACTGAGTGCTTTAACGCTCGCCGCTCGGCCCCACGACCTCCGAGAGGCTTGGAAGAGGCCTCCCTTGAAAGCTGGATTCCCACCGATCGTTTGTTTTAAATCTTATTCCACTAGCTCAAACGTAAGCGCTAAAAAGTCCTGCCAAAGTCACATAGGTGGTCATGTTACAATTTAGTCAATAAAGGCCTACTACTGGAGCGAAACCGAGTGCTTTGACGCTCGCCGTTAGGCCCCACGAGCTCTGAGAGGCTTGGAAGAGGCCTCCCCTGAAAGCTGGATTCCCACCGATCGTTTGTTTTAAATCTTAGCCCACTAGCTCAAAAGTAAGCCCTAAAAAGTCCTGCCAAAGTCACATAGGTCGTCATGTTACAATTTAGTCAATAAAGGCCTACTACTGGAGCGAAACCGAGTGCTTAGACGCTCGCCGTTAGGCCCCACGAGCTCTGAGAGGCTTGGAAGAGGCCTCCCCTGAAAGCTGGATTCCCACCGATCGTTTGTTTCAAATATGAGCCCAGTAGCTGAAAAGTAGGCGCTAAAACGTCCTGCCAAAATCACATAGGTCGTCATGTGACAATTTCGTCAAAAAAGGCCTACTACTAGACAGAAACCGAGTGCTTTGACATTCACCGTTCGGCCCCACAGCCGCCCAGAAACTCGGGGGAGGCCTCCCCTGAAAGCTGGATTCCCACCGATCGTTTGTTTCAAATCTGAGCGCACTAGCTCAAAAGTAAGCGCTAAAAAGTCCTGCCAAAGTCACATAGGTCGTCATGTTACAATTTAGTCAATAAAGGCCTACTACTGGAGCGAAACAGAGTGCTTTGACGCTCGCCGTTCGGCCCCACGACCTTTGAGAGGCTTGGAAGAGGCCTCCCCTGAAAGCTGGATTCCCAAGGATTGTCTGTGTGAATTCCTAACCTGCGAGGCTGAAATTAAGCGACCTAAAGTCGTGCCGAAGTCAAATCGGTCGTCATGGTACTCGAGCAAAACTAAGTGCTTTAACGCTCGCCGCTCGGCCCCACAGCTGTCCAGAGAGTCGGGGGAGGCCTCCCCTGAAAGCTGGATTCCCACCGATCGTTTGTTTCAAATCTTAGCCCACTAGTTCAAAAGTAGGCGCTAAAAAGTCCTGCCAAAGTCACATAGGTCGTCATGTTACAATTTAGTCAATAAAGGCCTACTACTGGAGCGAAACCGAGTGCTTTGACGCTCGCCGATCGGCCCCACGAGCTCCGAGAGGCTTGGAAGAGGCCTCCCTTGAAAGCTGGATTCCCAAGGCTTGTCTGTGTGAATTCCTAGCCCGCGAGGCTGAAATTAAGCGACCGAAAGTCGTGCCGAAGTCAAATCGGTCGTCATGGTACTCGAGCGAAACTGAGTGGTTAAACGCTCGCCGATCGGCCCCACAGCCGTCCAGAGACTCGGGGGAGGCCTCCCCTGAAAGCTGGATTCCCACCAATCGTTTGTTTCAAATCTTAGCCCACTAGTTCAAAAGTAGGCGCTAAAAAGTCCTGCCAAAGTCACATAGGTCGTCATGTTACAATTTAGTCAATAAAGGCCTACTACTGGACCGAAACTGAGTGCTTTCACGCTCGCCGCTCGGCCCCATAGCCGTCCAGAGACTCGGGGGAGGCCTCCCCTGAAAGCTGGATTCCCACCGATCGTTTGTTTCAAATCTTAGCCCACTAGCTCAAAATTAGGCGCTAAAAAGTCCTGCCAAAGTCACATAGGTCGTCATGTTACAATTTAGTCAATAAAGGCCTACTACTGGAGCGAAACCGAGTGCTTTGACGCTCGCCGATCGGCCCCACGAGCTCCGAGAGGCTTGGAAGAGGCCTCCCTTGAAAGCTGGATTCCCAAGGCTTGTCTGTGTGAATTCCTAGCCCGCGAGGCTGAAATTAAGCGACCGAAAGTCGTGCCGAAGTCAAATCGGTCGTCATGGTACTCGAGCGAAACTGAGTGGTTAAACGCTCGCCGATCGGCCCCACAGCCGTCCAGAGACTCGGGGGAGGCCTCCCCTGAAAGCTGGATTCCCACCAATCGTTTTGTTTCAAATCTTAGCCCACTAGTTCAAAAGTAGGCGCTAAAAAGTCCTGCCAAAGTCACATAGGTCGTCATGTTACAATTTAGTCAATAAAGGCCTACTACTGGACCGAAACTGAGTGCTTTCACGCTCGCCGCTCGGCCCCATAGCCGTCCAGAGACTCGGGGGAGGCCCCCCCTGAAAGCTGGATTCCCACCGATCGTTTGTTTCAAATCTTAGCCCACTAGCTCAAAATTAGGCGCTAAAAAGTCCTGCCAAAGTCACATAGGTCGTCATGTTACAATTTAGTCAATTAAGGCCCAATACTGGCGAGAAACCGAGTGCTTTGACGCTCGCCGTTCGGCCCCATGAGCTCCGAGAGGCTTGGAGGAGGCCTCCCTTGAAAGCTGGATTCCCACCGATCGTTTTTTTCAAATCTTAGCCCACTGGCTCAAAAGTAAGCGCTATAAAGTCCTGCCAAAGTCACATAGGTCGTCATGTTACAATTTAGTCAATAAAGGCCTACTACTGGAGCGAAACCGAGTGCTTTGACGCTCGCCGTTCGGCCCCACAGCCGTCCAGAGACTCGGGGGAGGCCACCCCTGAAAGCTGGATTCCCACCGATCGTTTTTTTCAAATCTTAGCCCACTAGCTCAAAAGTAAGCGCTAAAACGTCCTGCCAAAATCACATAGGTCGTCATGTTACAATTTAGTAAATAAAGGCCTACTACTGGAGCGAAACCGAGTGCTTTGATGCTCGCCGATTGGCCCCACGAGCTCCGAGAGGCTTGGAGGAGGCCTCCCTTGAAAGCTGGATTCCCACCGATCGTTTTTTTCAAATCTTAGCCCACTAGCTGAACAGTAGGCGCAAAAAAGTCCTGCCAAAGTCACATAGGTCGTCATGTAACAATTTAGTCAATAAAGGCCAACTACTGGAGCGAAACCGAGTGCTTTGACGCTCGCCGTTAGGCCCCACGACCTCTGAGAGGCTTGGAAGTGGCCTCCACTGAAAGCTGGATTCCCAAGGATTGTCTGTGTGAATTCCTAGCCCGCTAGGCTTAAATTAAGCGACCTAAAGCCGTGCCGAAGTCAAATCGGTCGTCATGGTACTCGAGCGAAACTGAGTGCTTTAACGCTTGCTGCTCGGCCCCACAGCCGTCCAGAGACTCGGGGGAGGTCTCCCCTGAAAGCTGGATTCCCACCGATCGTTTGTTTAAAATCTTAGCCCAGAAGCTGAAAAGTAGGCGCTAAAATGTCCTGCCAAAATCACATAGGTCGTCACGTTACAATTTAGTCAATAAAGGCCTACTACTGGAGAGAAACCGAGTGCTTTGACGCTCGCCACTCGGCCCCACAGCCGTCCAGAGACTCGGGGGAGGACTCCCCTGAAGGCTGGATTCCCACCGATCGTTTGTTTCAAATCTTATCCCACTAGCTCAAAAGTAAGCGCTAAAACGTCCTGCCAAAATCACATAGGTCGTCATGTTACAATTTAGTCAATAAAGGCCTACTACTGGAGCGAAACTGAGTGCTTTAACGCTTGCTGCTCGGCCCCGCAGCCGTCCAGAGACTCGGGGGAGGTCTCCCCTGAAAGCTGGATTCCAACCGATCGTTTGTTTCAAATCTTAGCCCAGAAGCTGAAAAGTAGGCGCTAAAAAGTCCTGCCAAAATCACATAGGTCGTCATGTTACAATTTACTCAATAAAGGCCTACTACTGGAGAGACACCGAGTGCTTTGACGCTCGCCGTTCGGTCCCACAGCCGTCCTGAGACTCGGGGGAGGCCTCCTCTGAAAGCTGGATTCCCACCGATCGTTTGTTTTAAATCTTATCCCACTAGCTCAAACGTAAGCGCTAAAAAGTCCTGCCAAAATCACATAGGTCGTCATGTTACAATTTACTCAATACAGGCCTACTACTGGAGAGAAACCGAGTGCTTTGACGATCGCCGTTCGGCCCCACAGCCGTCCTGAGACTCGGGGGAGGCCTCCCCTGAAAGCTGGATTCCCACCGATCGTTTCTATCAAATCTTAGCCCAGAAGCTGAAAAGTAGGCGCTAAAATGTTCTGCCAAAATCACATAGGTCGTCATGTTACAATTTAGTCAATAAAGGCCTACTACTGGAGCGAAACCGAGTGCTTTGATGCTCGCCGTTTGGCCCCACGACCTCTGAGAGGCTTGGAAGAGGCCTCCCCTGAAAGCTGGATTCCCACCGATCGTTTGTTTTAAATCTTAGCCCACTAGCTCAAACGTAATCGCTAAAAAGTCCTGCCAAAATCACATAGGTCGTCATGTTACAATTTAGTCAATAAAGGCCAACTACAGGACCGAAACTGAGTGCTTTAACGCTCGCCGTTAGGCCCCACAACCTCTGAGAGGCTTGGGAGTGGCCTCCCCTGAAAGCTGGATTCCCAAGGATTGTCTGTGTGAATTCCTAGCCCGCTAGGCTGAAATTAAGCGACCTAAAGTCGTGCCGAAGTCAAATCGGTCGTCATGGTACTCGAGCGAAACTGAGTGCTTTAACGCTCGCCGCTCGGCCCCACAGCCGTCCAGAGACTCGGGGGAGGACTCCCCTGAAAGCTGGATTCCCACCGATCGTTTGTTTCAAATCTTAGCGCACTCGGTCAAAAGTAATCGCTAAAAAGTCCTGCCAAAGTCACATAGGTTGTCATGTTACAATTTAGTCAATAAAGGCCTACTACTGGAGAGAAACAGAGTGCTTTGACGCTCGCCGTTCGGTCACACAGCTGTCCAGAGACTCGGGGGAGGCCTCCCCCGAAAGGTGGATTCCCACCGATCGTTTTGTTTCAAATCTAAGCCCAGGAGCTGAAAAGTAGGCGCAAAAAAGTCCTGCCAAAGTCACATAGGTCGTCATGTTACAATTTAGTCAATAAAGGCCTACTACTGGAGCGAAACCGAGTGCTTTGACGCTCGCAATTAGGCCCCACAACCTCTGAGAGGCTTGGGAGTGGCCTCCCCTGAAGGCTGGATTCCCAAGGATTGTCTGTGTGAATTCCTAGCCCGCTAGGCTGAAATTAAGCGACCTAAAGTCGTGCCGAAGTCAAATCGGTCGTCATGGTACTCGAGCGAAACTGAGTGCTTTAACGCTCCCCGCTCGGCCCCACAGCCGTCCAGAGACTCGGGGGAGGCCTCCCCTGAAACCTGGATTCCCACCGATCGTTTGTTTCAAATCTTAGCCCACTAGCTCAAAAGTAGGCGCTAAAAAGTCCTGCCAAAAGCAC
>NW_026904649.1:0-2500 GCF_024500275.1 Phycodurus eques | reverse complement strand
CAGATGACACCACTGTCATCGGCCTCATCAAGGACGGTGACGAGTCTGCATATCGACAGGAAGCGGAGCGGCTGGAGCTGTGGTGCGGGCGACACAACCTGGAGCTGAACACGCTCAAGACGGTAGAGATGATCGTGGACTTCAGGAGGCATCCTTCGCCACAGCTGCCCCTCACGTTGTCCAGCTGCCTTGTGTCAACCGTCGAGACCTTCAAGTTCCTGGGAATTACAATCTCTCAGGACCTGAAGTGGGCGAACAACATCAACTCCGTCCTCAAAAAGGCCCAGCAGAGGATGTACTTCCTGCGGCTTCTGAGAAAGCACGGCCTGCCACCGGAGCTGCTGAGACAGTTCTACACAGCGGTCATCGAATCGGTCCTGTGTTCTTCCATCACAGTCTGGTTTGGTGCTGCTACAAAAAAGGACAAACTCCGACTGCAACGGACAATCAAAACTGCTGAAAGGATTGTCGGTACCCCCCTACCCACCATTGAGGACTTGCACGCTGCCAGAACTAAGACAAGGGCGTGCAAAATCCTCTCGGACCGTCTGCACCCCGGTCACCAGCTCTTCCGGCTCCTTCCCTCGGGTAGGCGCTACCGATCAACGCAAACTAGAACTAGTAGACATTCCAACAGCTTCTTCCCTCTTGCGATCAACTTCTTAAACACCTAACCTATAATTCCATTACAACAAGCTGGCAATTTTTTGACTTGAGTTCGTTGTCACATTTCTGTGGGGCCAATTATGTATTACTTGTGCACTCACTGTAGTTGTCTCGCCATGCTGCACTATTTGCATATACTGGCCACTCATGCCAGAGTAGCATCTGCTCCATTTGCACACTGATTGAGGAGTATCTGTAACATTTGCACAACCGACATTGTCCCAGATGACTCGTCACTTTAAACCGCATACACTCCTTGAAGTCTCAGCGCCCTTTGCACAATGGTCATTGCACCGGACTATTGCAATATTAGTCGTTCGAACTGCTCTAAGTGCTAGAGGACTCTGCATCTTTTTGCACAATTGTTTTTTGTCAATGTCTTTATGTCCCCAAAGTGTTCTGTAAATTGACTGTTTGTTGTACTAGAGCGGCTCCAACTACCAGAGACAAATGCCTTGTGTGTTTTGGACATACTTGGCAAATAAAGATGATTCTGATTCTGATATATATATATATATATATATATATATATATATTTGAACCTAGGTCCCCCACCTTGACCATAGGTCCCCACGGTGGCAGGCAATCTTAACCATTGGGCCACGGCTGCCCAATGATTGTGCAAATGTTGCAGATACTCCTCAGTCAGATATGCAAATATTGCAGCGTGGCGAGACTACTACAGTGAGTACACGCGTCGTGTATAATTGGCCCGACAGAAATGTGACAACAAACTCAGACAAAAGAAATTGGCAGCATGTTGCAATTGAATTTTAAATTAGCTGTTTTAAGAAGTTGATTGCAAGAGGGAAGAAGTTGTTGGAATGTCTGCTAGTTCTAGTTTGCATTGATCGGTAGCGCCTACCTGAGGGAAGGAGCCGGTGACCGGGATGTGGAGGGTCCGAGAGGATTTTGCACGCCCTTGTCTTAGTTCTGGCAGCGTGCAAGTCCTCAAGAGTGGGTAGGGAGGTACCGACAATCCTTTCAGCAGTTTTGATTGTCCGTTGCAGTCGGAGTGTGTCCTTTTTTGTAGTCGCACCAAACCAGACTGTGATGGAAGAACACAGGACTGATTCGACGACCGCTGTGTAGAATTGTTTCAGCAGATCCCGTGGCAGGCCGTGCTTTCTCAGAAGCCGCAGTAAGTGCATCCTCTACTGGGCCTTTTTGAGGACGGAGTCACTTCAGGTCCTGAGAGACTGTAATTCCCAGGAACTTGAAGGTCTCGACGGTTGACACAAGGCAGCTGGACAACATGAGGGGCAGCTGTGGCGAAGGGTGCCTCCTGAAGTCCACGATCATCTCTACAGTCGACCGTGTTCATCTCCAGGTTGTGTCGGCCGCACCACAGCTCCAGCCGCTCCACTTCCTGTCGATATGCAGACTCGTCACCGTCCTTGATGAGGCCGATGACAGTGGTGTCATCTGCAAACTTCAGGAGTTTGACAGCCGGGTGCGTTGAGGTGCAGTCGTTTGTGTAGAGAGAGAAGAGCAGCGGAGAGAGGACACAACCTTGGGGTGCCCCAGTCCTGATGCTGCGCGTGGATGAGGTGGTCTCTCCCAGCCTCATCTGCTGTGTCCTGCCCATCAGGAAGCTGTAAATCCACTGGCAGATGGCAGGCGAGACGCTGAGCTGGAGAAGCTTGGAGGAAAGGAGTTCAGGGATGATGGTGTTGAACGCTGAGCTGAAGTCCACAAACAGGATCCTCGCGTAGGTCCCTGCACTGTCGAGGTGATCTAGTATGAAGTGCAGTCCCATGTTGACTGCATCATCCGCAGACGTGTTTACTCGGTCGGGAAACTGCAGAGGGTCCAGCAGGGGACCTGTGACGCT
>NW_026904648.1:0-7593 GCF_024500275.1 Phycodurus eques | reverse complement strand
CTTCTGAGAAAGCACGGCCTGCCACTGGAGCTGCTGAGACAGTTCTACACAGCGGTCATCGAATCAGTCCTATGTTCTTCCATCACAGTCTGGTTTGGTGCTGCTACAAAAAAGGACAAACTCCGACTGCAACGGACAATCAAAACTGCTGAAAGGATTGTCGGTACCCCCCTACCCACCATTGAGGACTTGCACGCTGCCAGAACTAAGACAAGGGCGTGCAAAATCCTCTCGGACCGTCTGTACCCCGGTCACCGGCTCTTCCGGCTCCTTCCCTCAGGTAGGCGCTACCGATCAACGCAAACTAGAACTAGTAGACATTCCAACAGCTTCTTCCCTCTTGCGATTAACTTTACTTAAACACCTAACCTATAATTCCATTACAACAAGCTGGCAATTTTTTGACTTGAGTTTGTTGTCACATTTCTGTGGGGCCAATTATGTATTACTTGTGCACTCACTGTAGTTGTCTCGCCATGCTGCACTATTTGCATATACTGGCCATGCATGCCAGAGTAGCATCTGCTCCATTTGCACACTGATTGAGGAGTATCTGTAACATTTGCACAACCAACATTGTCCCAGATTATCGCACTACTCGTCACTTTAAACCGCATACACTCCTTGAAGTCTCAGCGCCCTTTGCACAATGGTCATTGCACCGGACTATTGCAATATTACTCGTTCGAACTGCTCTAAGTGCTAGAGGACTCTGCATCTTTTTGCACAATTGTTTTTTGTCAATGTCTTCATGTCCCCAAAGTGTTCTGTAAATTGACTGTCTGTTGTACTAGAGCGGCTCCAACTACCGGAGACAAATTCCTTGTGTGTTTTGGACATACTTGGCAAATAAAGATGATTCTGATTCTGATTCTGATGAAGAAACAAACTTAGCTGATTACATGAGAAAGTTGTTCGAGAAACAAAATGATTTAAAAGTATCTGCTGAAAGTAAACATGTTTCCCAGCAGGAAACCAAGTTGGTTGGACTGGGAGACTGGGTCCTAATTCGAAGCATCAAAAAGAAGCACTGGCATTCACCAAAGTGGGAAGGACCGTATCAAGTGTTATTGACAACTCCAACAGCCCTAAAAATCGCAGAAATAAATACTTGGGTTAATTTAACACACTGTAAAAAGAGTCATTTCAGCTGAGTACTCAAATCGGGAAGGTGAGCAAAAGTCTGATAACGGAGCGGGAGCAGATGTGTCGATTCGGAAAACGCTTGCTGGTCAGTGAAGAAAAAAGACACCAACCCGTTTATTGAGAACTCAGCAGAATGACACACCCACATTGGTTACGAGATTCGATAGGTTGTTACGTAGCAACTTTGGCTCCTATGATGTTGGTTTTGTTTATGTGGTACATGGGACGTCCCACCCTAAATGATACAACCAATTTTTTAGATAGAAAATCACCTAACAGCTGGACCAATATGACGAACCCAATAACCCAATTGAATCATTAACTCGTATCAAAAGGAGTACAGCTGATGATCAGAACTGTGGGCATGGCCTCCAAAGGCGGCAAACCGGTTTAATATTTTGTGCCCCCCAATATCAAACTGCTTTAATCATAATTCCATATGCGGCTCTCACCAATGATGCTCAAGAGAATGGGCAGAATTGGGGATTTGGATATGACTGGTATGCAACTATAGGCTTTGGACGGGAACACCTCATTGGTGAAACAGGTAATGATTGGTCCAGTTGGTCACTAAAAACAGCAAAAGAACATAGAAAGAAGTTTAACATAAGCAAAACGGCCCATAGTTTAATATTGACAAAAAAGAGATTTATCCTGGCAGAGGCAAAATGATCCAACATAAAACATACATCAACGCCATAAGTGTTCCTCGTGGGGTTCCTAATCAATACAAATTAGCTGACCAAGTTGCAGGAGGATTTGAATACTTCATATGCTGGTGGTGTACGATTAATAAAAATGTTGATGGGATAAACTATATCCACCTCAATGTACATAGATTAGGAAATTGGACTCAGAGTGGGTTGGAAGCTTTACATGAGCAGCTCAAGGACATTCCAAAACCGCATAGCTGTCGACATGCTCCTCGCAAGAGAGGGAGGTGTTTGCGGTATGTTTGGAGAACAAACAATACTGCTTCAGATGGCAGCTTGACCAGAGCCATCGATGGTCTACGGACCCTCAATCAACACTCCTTGTGGGACAGTTGGATGGACGTTTTTGGTAAATATAAAACCCTAATTTCACCAATATTGATATCAATTGTTGTTTTTGCAGCCATTCTGACATTGTGTGGATTTTGTTGTATCCCATGCATTCGGGCCTTCATCAGTAGATTAATTACCAAAGCAATTACCCCCATAGAGGAACCGTATGGAGCAGCTGTATCCTTTATTGGAGGTTGATAATGATGACGATGATGATGATGATGATGATGTTGTTTTACCTGATTCGTTTCCTGATCCAGGTGATTACGATATTTAAACTACAACATTCATGTATGACAAGTTTACTCAGTGTAAATGTATTTGTTTCATAAAAATGATTCTTCAGTTAAAAAATTGCAATGAAGTGACTGTAAAATTATATGAGAATTTGTGCAAATACATGATAAACAGGAGGGAAATGTTAAATATATTTTAGAAGTTATCATTTATTTGCTGAGCTTGCATTAGTATTATGGACGATTCTGAGAAAGGAAGATGTCTCGCCTTCAAGAAGATGACTCAGCAGGAATCATCAGAGAGAAGGGCGCCTTGACCAAGGACGTGGCTGGGACGTGGCAGGTGTTGGTCCCATGTCTTCACCTTGAAACCCTTCCCTTAGTGTGTTGTGTCTTGTAGCTTAGTATGTTATGTCTTGTAAAACCTCCCTATTTCAAATTAATACAGGAGCGACGGGAGAGATTGTTTAGAGTGTGTTGAGAGGCTGTAATCTGAACAATCTCCCATACGCCCTCCTCATGAGAAAAAGAAACCAGCGTCTTCATTCCTTTTGTGTCTATTTTTTATAATGTTGGGTAAGATAAATCCAACACATAGTGTCATCGGGAAAGACCAAATGTGTCTTGTAGCCTGATCGAGCCATGAGACAACCCGAACAGCCCTGTTTCTGGCGGCTGCCTAATATTTGTCAGGCAGTAAAAGAGTACATACAAACTACGACTGGAGAGCAGAGTGGCGCAGTGGAAGCGTGCTGGGGTCATGATGCAGAGGTCGATGGATGGAAACCATCCTCTGCTATCTGGAGCTCAATCTCCGTTATTGTGTGTCTTTTCATAGGATGTTGTGGAACTTCCATCATTTAATGTCTTACTCTTAGTGAGAAATATGATGCAATTAAGACTTGTCAACTCATTGGCTGAGGTCCTCGGGTAATGACCCTTTTCTCTATTCATTTCTTACTGAAAAATAAAATTGTCCTTTATTCACTGTTCTGTCAATTTAAAATCACTGTGTAAGTACCCATAAAGGTGGAAGTACGGTGTTATGGGAACCCCGGCATTCCATATCATAGCCAACCTTGACATGAAAAATGTGGAAAGGAGAGCTCTGAAATCATTTAAGCCAACAACTTCAATTCATTGGATGAGAGAATAATCTTCTCATGCCAAGATCAAACAAAAGGATTTTAACCCCGATATTGGCCCGATTAGCTATCGCAGCCGATTTCCCAGATGGGGCCAAACATATAATGTCTGGAACGACAAAACTTCTTGTCGTGTGACATAAGCCACGACCAACGATTTGGCCCTATGACGCCAAAATGAACTGGGAAATTAGATTTTTTTGGATATCTTCCGTGCAGTGTGACATATCAACGACAACTCTCTGGCAGTGCAAATTGACGGAGACCAGTAGGATTGCGTATTGTGACCAGTACATCGCCTCCCGTGCTTGCTGTTGTCAACATACTTGCGTGCTGTTATTAACTTTTATTCGCACGCACAAACCAATGTTTACCGAAGCTTTAGGGCATGATTCGATGGAACGCCGGCATGTTTACGTACAACCGTATGTGCTTGCGGTTGCTAGGGTACATCAAATTGTGTTGCCTGCTTGCGAGCCGTATCATATGAAAAGTACGTGAACGTACCTCAAGCAATCCTTCAATGAACGTTCTCTCCCGAGCACCAGTGACGAACAGGTTTTTCTTCATTTTGTCCCCCCACAGTCACTCAAACGCACACACAGAAACAAGACATTGGCGTGGCGCATTGTTGTTGTCGTCACCATCATAACGAGTGTGTCCTGTCGCGTTGACCGGTGACACGTTTTCTGCTTCCACCTCTCGGACAGTGTTTGATTTGACAAGATAAAGCCCAGTGATGGTGAAAGACGGGAAAGGGTGCTATCGGAATAAATGTCGAGTAGTGTTGCCACTGTCTGCCCGAGAAACGGCAAGATTTGACGGCAGTAGTCTGACATTGTCCCATCGGGAAAGGCCAAAATGTGTCTCGTCGTCTGATCCAGGCATGAGATAACCCGAACAACCCCGTTGCTGAGCGCCTACTTGTCAGACGGTAAGAGAGTACATACAAACTACGATAACTAGATAGGAGAGTGGCGCAGCGGAAGCGTGCTGGGCCCATAACCCAGAGGTCGATGGATCAGAACTCTCCTCTGCTTTCAGGTGCTTGTTTTCCATTATCGTATGTCTGCTCATAGGATGTTGTGGAACTGGTATTATTTAACGTCTTACTCTTAGTGAGAAATATTGTGCAATTAAGACTTGTCAACTCATTGGCTGAGGCCCACGGGGAGTGACCCTTTCCTCAACTCACTTCGTACTGACAAAAGAAATTCGTCCTTTATTCACTGTTCTGTCAATTTAAAATCACTGTGTCAGTACCCATAAAGGTGGCACGACAGATCAGCGTGAAAGACAAAGGTAAGGACATGAAGGCAAACACTTTCAGGGGACCTAATATTTTACGGCGACAAGCAAACAGTCCAAACAGAACGGCAAAGAGCTCGACTTTTTTGTGGCCAAAAATACGTATTGTCCCAAATGCCTTGTCAGAGTCAATGACAAAATAGTAAGACATTAATGATATTGAAAAGGAAGTGGCAGTGGTGGGATTTTAACCCACGCCTCCTGAGAGACTGGAGCCTAAATCCAGCTCCTTGGACCGCTCGGCCACACGACCTGCAAACCCCATCTTTGTAAGGGGAATTCTTTGGCAAATGTAAGCCCGACCGAAGGGAAGTATGGTGTTATGGGAACCCCGGCATTCCATATCATAGCCAACCTTGACATGAAAAATGTGGAAAGGAGAGCTCTGAAATCATTTAAGCCAACAACTTCAATTCATTGGATGAGAGAATAATCTTCTCATGCCAAGATCAAACAAAAGGATTTTATCCCCGATATTGGCCCGATTAGCTATCGCAGCCGATTTCCCAGACAGGGCCCGACATATCATGTCACCATCGTCACGAGTGTGTCCCGTCGCGTTGACCGGTGGCACGTTTTCTGCTTACACCTGTCGGACAGTGTTTGATTTGACAAGATGAAGCCCAGTGATGGTAAAAGACGGAAAGGGTGCTTTCGGAATAAATGTCGAGTAGTGTTGCCACTGTCTGCCCGAGGAACGGCAAGATTTGACGGCAGTAGTCTGACATAGTGCCATCGGGAAAGACCAAATGTGTCTCGTCATCTGATCCAGGCATGAGATAACCCGAACAACCCCATTGCTGAGCGCCTACTTGTCAGACGGTAAGAGAGTACATACAAATTAAGATGACTAGACAGCAGAGTGGCGCAGCGGAAGCGTGCTGGGCCCCTAACCCAGAGGTCGATGGATCGAAACTCTCCTCTGCTATCAGGAGCTCCTTCTCCATTATCATATGTCTGCTCATAGGATGTTGTGGAACTGCTATAATTTAATGTCTTACTCTTAGTGAGAAATATTGTGAAATTAAGACTTGTCAATTCATTGGGTGAGGCCCACGGTTTGTGACCCTTTCCTCAACTCACTTCGTACTGACAAAAAAAAAAATCATCCTTTATTCACTGTTCTGTCAATTTAAAATCACTGTGTCAGTACCCATAAAGGTGGCACGACAGATCAGCGTGATAGACAAAGGTAATGACATTAAGGCAAACACTTTCAGGGGAGCTAATATTTTACAGCGACAAGCAAACAGTCCAAACAGAACGGCAAAGAGCTCGACTTTTTTGTGGCCAAAAATACGTATTGTCTCTAACGCCTTGTCAGAGCCAATGACAAAATGGTAGGAAATTAAAGATATTAAAAAGGAAGTGGCAGTGGTGGGATTTGAACCCACGCCTCCTGAGAGACTCGAGCTTAAATACAAGCCAACAACTTCAATTCATTGGATCAGAGAATAATCTTCTCATGATCAAACAAAAGGATTTTAGTCCCAATATTGGCCCGATTAGCTATCGCAGCCGATTTCCCAGACAGGGCCCGACATATAATGTCGGGAATGACAAAACTTCTTGTAGTGTGACAGCCACGGCAAACGATTTGGCCCTTCAACGCCAAAATGAAGTTTTTTATATGTTCCGTGTAGTGTGACATATCAATGACAACTCTCCGACAGCGCAACTTGACAGAGACCAGTATGATTGCGTATTCTGACCAGTGCATCCCCTCCCGTGCTTACTGTTATCAACATACTTGCGCGCTGTTGTTAACATTTCTTCTCACGCACAAACCAATGTTTTCCGAAGCTTTAGGGCATGATTTGACAGAACGCTGGCATGTTTACGTGCAACCGTATGGGCTTGTGCTTGCTAGGGTACATAACGTTTTGTTGCCTGCTTGCGAGTCGTATCGTATGAAAAGTACGTGAACTTACATCAAGCAATCCTTCAATGAACATTCTCTCCCGAGCACCAGTGACAAACACGTTTTTTCTCATTTTGTCCCCCCACAGTCACTCACACGTACACGCACACGCACACAAACAAACAAGACATTTGCACGGCGCATTGTTGTTCAATTCAAGACACACAGCGGCCTGCAGGTGGATGGAGATGTAAATGGGACATTTCAACAGTAGTTGAAGAATGCTCTCCATGCAAATTTAAAAGACGCAATTAACAGCTGGGTTAACAAACACTACATTGGCCTGCCGAGAGGCACCTTGGAGGAGTATGTAAATCACACCCTCCATGCTGAAAAAATAATAAAAGATAAAAAGAAACAGAAGTTTACAGACACGTGTTAGCAAAAAAAGAGACAAAGACACAAAAGATATGCAACTACAAAGTCGCAAACTGAACAAGAACTTTGTAAGAAAAACGGCGAACCATTACAAGATGACATCTATGTATAACCAAACAACAAACCTATCCTACCAAACAATCTGTACAAATGGGCTGCTATATTGAGTCATGGCGGAACATGTCTCAACAGGAGGGATGGTGGAGCAGATACATCAACATTATACAACTTATGGCTTTAATTCATGTTCAAAAAAAATTTTGTAGGGCATGTTTGATATGTGAAAGGCACTTTGTAAGGATATAATTCCTAGATATGGTATTCCTGAAAAAATATACAGTGATAATGGTGCCCATTTTGTTAACCAAATTTTGAAAAAGATAGGAGTGATGTTTCACATTGATCTAAAGAAT
>NW_026904647.1:0-7655 GCF_024500275.1 Phycodurus eques | reverse complement strand
GATTTGAAAGAACAATCGTGGGAATCCAGCTTTTAGGGGAGGCCCTCTTCCAAGCCTCTCGGAGGTCGTGGGCCCGAACGGCGAGCGTCAAAGCAGTCGGTTTCGCTCCAGTCGTAGGCCTTTATTGACTAAATTGTAACATGACGACCTATCTGATTTGGCAGGACTTTTTTGCGCCTACTTTTCAGCTACTGGGCTAAGATTTGAACAAACGATCGGTGGGAATCCAGCTTTCAGGGGAGGCCTCCCTGAGTCTCTGGAAGGCTGTGGGGCCGAGCGGCGAGCGTTAAAGCACTCAGTTTCGGTCCAGTAATAGGCCTTTATTGACTAAATTGTAACATGACGACCTATGTGATTTTGGCAGGACTTATTAGCGCTTACGTTTGAGCTAGTGGGCTAAGATTTAAAACAAACGATTGGTGGGAATCCAGCTTTCAGGGGAGCCCTACCCCGAGTCTCTGGACATCTGTGGGGCCGAGCGGCAACCGTTAAAGCACTCAGTTTCGCTCGAGTACCATGACGACCGATTTGACTTCGGCACGACTTTAGGTCGCTTAATTTCAGCCTAGTGGGCTAGGAATTCACACAGACAAGCCTTGGGAATCCAGCTTTCAAGGGAGGCCTCTTTCAAGCCTCTCGGAGCTCGTGGGGCCGAACGGCGAGCGTCAAAGCACTCGGTTTCGCTCCCGTAGTAGGCCTTTATTGACTAAATTGTAACATGACGACCTATGTGACTTTGGCAGGACTTCTTATTGCTTACTTTTGAGCTAGTGGGCTAAGATGTGAAACAAACGATCGGTGGGAATCCAGCTTTCAGGGGAGGCCCCCCCGAGTCTCTGGACGGCTGTGGGGCCGAACGGCGAGCGTCAAAGCACTCGGTTTCTCTCCAGTAGTCGGCCTTTATTGAGTAAATTGTAACATGACGACCTATGTAATTTTGGCAGGACTTTTTAGCGCCTACTTTTCAGCTACTGGCTAAGATTGAAACAAACGATCGGTGGGAATCCAGCTTTCAGGGGAGGCCTCCCCTGAGTCTCTGGACGGCTGTGGGGCTGAGCGGCGAGCGTTAAAGCACTCAGTTTCGGTCCAGTAATAGGCCTTTATTGACTAAATTGTAACATAACGACCTATGTTATCTTGGCAGGACTTTTTAGCGTCTACGTTTGAGCTAGTGGGCTAAGATTTAAAGCAAACGATCGGTGGGAATCCAGCTTTCAGGGGAAGCCTCCCCCGAGTCTCTGGACTGCTGTGGGCCGGGCGGCGACCGTTAAAGCACTCAGTTTCGCTCGAGTAACATGACGACCGATTTGACTTTGGCACGACTTTAGGTCGCTTAATTTCAGCCGAGCGGGCTAGGAATTCACACAGACAAGCCTTGGGAATCCAGCTTTCAAGGGAGGCCTCTTCCAAGCCTCTCTGAGCTCGTGGGGCCGAACGGCGAGCGTCGAAGCACTCGGTTTCGCTCAAGTAGTAACCCTTTATGACTAAATTGTAACATCACAACCTATGTGAATTTGGCAGGAATTTTTAGCGCTTACTTTTGAGCAAGTGGGCTAAGATTTGAAACAAACGATCGGTGGGAATCCAGCTTTCAGGGGAGGCCTCCCCGAGTCTCTGGACGGCTGTGGGGCCGAACGTGTGAGCGTCAAAGCACTTGGTTTCTCTCCAGTAGTAGGCCTTTATTGAGTAAATTGTAACATGACGACCGATGTGGTTTTGGCAGGACTTTTTTGCGCCTACTTTTCAGCTACTGGGCTAAGATTTGAAACAAACGATCGGTGGGAATCCAGCTTTCAGGGAGGCCTCTTCCAAGCCTCTCGGAGCTCGTGAGGCCGAACGGCGAGCGTCAAAGCACTCGGTTTCGTTCCAGTAGTTGGCCTTTATTGACTAAATTGTAACATGACGACCTATGTGATTTTGGCAGGACTTTTTAGCGCCTACTTTTCAGCTACTGGGCTAAGATTTGAAACAAACGATCGTGGGACTCCAACTTTCAGGGGAGTCCTCCCCCGAGTCTCTGGATGGCTGTGGTGGCCGAACGGCGAGCGTCAAAGCACTCGGTTTCACTCAAGTAGTCGGCCTTTATTGACTAAATTGTAACATGACGACATATGTGACTTTGGCAGGACTTTTTAGCGCCTACTTTTGAACTAGTGGGCTAAGATTTGAAAGAAACGATCGGTGGACTCCAACTTTCAGGGGAGTCCTCCCCCGAGTCTCTGGACGGCTTTGGGCCGAACGGTGAGCGTCAAAGCACTTGGTTTCTCTCCAGTAGTAGGCCTTTATTGAGTAAATTGTAACATGACGACGATGTGGTTTTGGCAGGACTTTTTTGCGCCTACTTTCAGCTACTGGGCTAAGATTTGAAACAAACGATCGGTGGGATCCAGCTTTCAGGGGAGGCCTCTTCCAAGCCTCTCGGAGGTCGTGGGGCCGAACGGCGAGCGTCAAAGCACTCTGTTTCGTTCCAGTAGTTGGCCTTTATTGACTAAATTGTAACATGATGACCTATGTGACTTTGGCAGGACTTTTTAGCGCCTACTTTTGAACTAGTGGGCTAAGATTTGAAACAAACGATCGGTGGGAATCCAGCTTTTAGGGGAGGCCTCCCCTGCGTCTCTGGACGGCTGTGGGGCCGAACGGCGAGCATCAAAGCACTCGGTTTCTCTCCAGTAGTAGGCCTTTATTGACTAAATTGTAACATGACGACCTATGTGACTTTGGCAGGACATTTTAGCGCCTACTTTTTAACTAGTGGGCTAAGATTTGAAACAAACGATCGGTGGGAATCCAGCTTTCAGGGGAGGCCTCTTCCAAGCCTCTCGGAGGTCGTGGGGCCGAACGGCGAGCGTCAAAGCACTCGGTTTCTCTCCAGTAGTAGGCCTTTATTGACTAAATTGTAACATGACAACCTATGTGACTTTGGCAGGACTTTTCAGTGCTTACTTTTGAACTAGTGCGCTAAGATTTGAAACAAACGATCGGTGGGAATCCAGCTTTCAGGGGAGGCCTCCCCTGCGTCTCTGGACGGCTGTGGGGCCGAACGGCGAGCATCAAAGCACTCGGTTTCTCTCCAGTAGTAGGCCTTTATTGACTAAATTGTAACATGACGACCTATGTGACTTTGGCAGGACTTTTTAGCGCTTACTTTTGACCTAGTGCGCTAAGATTTGAAACAAACGATCGGTGGGAATCCAGCTTTTAGGGAGGCCTCCCCTGCGTCTCTGGACCGCTGTGGGGCCGAACGGCGAGCATCAAAGCACTCGGTTTCTCTCCAGTAGTAGGCCTTTATTGACTAAATTGTAACATGACGACCTATGTGACTTTGGCAGGACATTTTAGCGCCTACTTTTAACTAGTGGGCTAAGATTTGAAACAAACGATCGGTGGGAATCCAGCTTTCAGGGGAGGCCTCTTCCAAGCCTCTCGGAGGTCGTGGGGCCGAACGGCGAGCGTCAAAGCACTCGGTTTCGTTCCAGTAGTTGGCCTTTATTGACTAAATTGTAACATGATGACCTATGTGACTTTGGCAGGACTTTTTAGCGCCTACTTTTGAACTAGTGGGCTAAGATTTGAAACAAACGATCGGTGGGAATCCAGCTGTCAGGGGAGGCCTCTCCCGAGTCTCTGGACGGCTGTGGGGCCGAACGGCGAGCGTCAAAGCACTCGGTTTCTCTCCAGTAGTAGGCCTTTATTGACTAAATTGTAACATGACAACCTATGTGACTTTGGCAGGACTTTTCAGTGCTTACTTTTGAACTAGTGCGCTAAGATTTGAAACAAACGATCGGTGGGAATCCAGCTTTCAGGGGAGGCCTCCCCTGCGTCTCTGGACGGCTGTGGGGCCGAACGGCGAGCATCAAAGCACTCGGTTTCTCTCCAGTAGTAGGCCTTTATTGACTAAATTGTAACATGACGACCTATGTGACTTTGGCAGGACTTTTTAGCGCTTACTTTTGACCTAGTGCGCTAAGACTTGAAACAAACGATCGGTGGGAATCCAGCTTTTAGGGGAGCCCTCTTCCAAGCCTCTCGGAGGTCATGGGCCCGAACGGCGAGCGTCAAAGCAGTCGGTTTCGCTCCAGTCGTAGGCCTTTATTGACTAAATTGTAACATGACGACCTATCTGATTTTGGCAGGACCTTTTTGCGCCTACTTTTCAGCTTCTGGGCTAAGATTTGAAACAAACGATCGGTGGGATCCAACTTTCAGGGGAGTCCTCCCCCGAGTCTCTGGATGGCTGTGGTGGCCGAACGGCGAGCATCAAAGCACTCGGTTTCTCTCCAGTAGTAGGCCTTTATTGACTAAATTGTAACATGACGACCTATGTGACTTTGGCAGGACTTTTTAGCGCTTACTTTTGACCTAGTGCGCTAAGATTTGAAACAACGATCGGTGGGAATCCAGCTTTTAGGGAGGCCTCCCCTGCGTCTCTGGACCGCTGTGGGGCCGAACGGCGAGCATCAAAGCACTCGGTTTCTCTCCAGTAGTAGGCCTTTATTGACTAAATTGTAACATGACGACCTATGTGACTTTGGCAGGACATTTTAGCGCCTACTTTTTAACTAGTGGGCTAAGATTTGAAACAAACGATCGGTGGGAATCCAGCTTTCAGGGGAGGCCTCTTCCAAGCCTCTCGGAGGTCGTGGGGCCGAACGGCGAGCGTCAAAGCACTCGGTTTCGTTCCAGTAGTTGGCCTTTATTGACTAAATTGTAACATGATGACCTATGTGACTTTGGCAGGACTTTTTAGCGCCTACTTTTGACTAGTGGGCTAAGATTTGAAACAAACGATCGGTGGGAATCCAGCTGTCAGGGGAGGCCTCTCCCGAGTCTCTGGACGGCTGTGGGGCCGAACGGCGAGCGTCAAAGCACTTGGTTTCTCTCCAGTAGTAGGCCTTTATTGACTAAATTGTAACATGACAACCTATGTGACTTTGGCAGGACTTTTCAGTGCTTACTTTGAACTAGTGCGCTAAGATTTGAAACAAACGATCGGTGGGAATCCAGCTTTCAGGGGACGCCTCCCCTGCGTCTCTGGACGGCTGTGGGCCGAACGGCGAGCATCAAAGCACTCGGTTTCTCTCCAGTAGTAGGCCTTTATTGACTAAATTGTAACATGACGACCTATGTGACTTTGGCAGGACTTTTTAGCGCTTACTTTTGACCTAGTGCGCTAAGACTTGAAACAAACGATCGGTGGGAATCCAGCTTTTAGGGGAGCCCTCTTCCAAGCCTCTCGGAGGTCGTGGCCCGAACGGCGAGCGTCAAAGCAGTCGGTTTCGCTCCAGTCGTAGGCCTTTATTGACTAAATTGTAACATGACGACCTATCTGATTTTGGCAGGACCTTTTTGCGCCTACTTTTCAGCTTCTGGCTAAGATTTGAAACAAACGATCGGTGGGAATCCAACTTTCAGGGGAGTCCTCCCCCGAGTCTCTGGATGGCTGTGGTGGCCGAACGGCGAGCGTCAAAGCACTCGGTTTCACTCAAGTAGTCGGCCTTTATTGACTAAATTGTAACATGACGACATATGTGACTTTGGCAGGACTTTTTAGCGCCTACTTTTGAACTAGTGGGCTAAGATTTGAAAGAACGATCGGTGGGACTCCAACTTTCAGGGGAGTCCTCCCCCGAGTCTCTGGACGGCTTTGGGGCCGAACGGTGAGCGTCAAAGCACTTGGTTTCTCTCCAGTAGTAGGCCTTTATTGAGTAAATTGTAACATGACGACCGATGTGGTTTTGGCAGGAATTTTTTGCGCCTACTTTTCAGCTACTGGGCTAAGATTTGAAACAAACGATCGGTGGGAATCCAGCTTTCAGGGGAGGCCTCTTCCAAGCCTCTCGGAGGTCGTGGGGCCGAACGGCGAGCGTCAAAGCACTCTGTTTCGTTCCAGTAGTTGGCCTTTATTGACTAAATTGTAACATGATGACCTATGTGACTTTGGCAGGACTTTTTAGCGCCTACTTTTGAACTAGTGGGCTAAGATTTGAAACAAACGATCGGTGGGAATCCAGCTTTTAGGGAGGCCTCCCCTGCGTCTCTGGACGGCTGTGGGGCCGAACGGCGAGCATCAAAGCACTCGGTTTCTCTCCAGTAGTAGGCCTTTATTGACTAAATTGTAACATGACGACCTATGTGACTTTGGCAGGACATTTTAGCGCCTACTTTTTACTAGTGGGCTAAGATTTGAAACA
The DNA here is from genome assembly GCF_024500275.1 of Phycodurus eques. Lineage (NCBI taxonomy): Eukaryota > Metazoa > Chordata > Actinopteri > Syngnathiformes > Syngnathidae > Phycodurus > Phycodurus eques. The sequence continues at coordinate 1,458 of NW_026904647.1, read as the reverse complement.
AACGATCGGTGGGAATCCAGCTTTCAGGGGAGGCCTCTTCCAAGCCTCTCGGCGGTCGTGGGGCCGAACGGCGAGCGTCAAAGCACTCGGTTTCGTTCCAGTAGTTGGCCTTTATTGACTAAATTGTAACATGATGACCTATGTGACTTTGGCAGGACTTTTTAGCGCCTACTTTTGAACTAGTGGGCTAAGATTTGAAACAAACGATCGGTGGGAATCCAGCTGTCAGGGGAGGCCTCTCCCGAGTCTCTGGACGGCTGTGGGGCCGAACGGCGAGCGTCAAAGCACTCGGTTTCTCTCCAGTAGTAGGCCTTTATTGACTAAATTGTAACATGACAACCTATGTGACTTTGGGCAGGACTTTTCAGTGCTTACTTTTGAACTAGTGCGCTAAGATTTGAAACAAACGATCGGTGGGAATCCAGCTTTCAGGGGAGGCCTCCCCTGCGTCTCTGGACGGCTGTGGGGCCGAACGGCGAGCATCAAAGCACTCGGTTTCTCTCCAGTAGTAGGCCTTTATTGACTAAATTGTAACATGACGACCTATGTGACTTTGGCAGGACTTTTTAGCGCTTACTTTTGACCTAGTGCGCTAAGATTTGAAACAAACGATCGGTGGATCCAGCTTTTAGGGGAGGCCTCCCCTGCGTCTCTGGACCGCTGTGGGGCCGAACGGCGAGCATCAAAGCACTCGGTTTCTCTCCAGTAGTAGGCCTTTATTGACTAAATTGTAACATGACGACCTATGTGACTTTGGCAGGACATTTTAGCGCCTACTTTTTAACTAGTGGGCTAAGATTTGAACAAACGATCGGTGGGAATCCAGCTTTCAGGGGAGGCCTCTTCAGCCTCTCGGAGGTCGTGGGGCCGAACGGCGAGCGTCAAAGCACTCGGTTTTCGTTCCAGTAGTTGGCCTTTATTGACTAAATTGTAACATGATGACCTATGTGACTTTGGCAGGACTTTTTAGCGCCTACTTTTGAACTAGTGGGCTAAGATTTGAAACAAACGATCGGTGGGAATCCAGCTGTCAGGGGAGGCCTCTCCCGAGTCTCTGGACGGCTGTGGGGCCGAACGGCGAGCGTCAAAGCACTCGGTTTCGCTCCAGTAGTAGGCCTTTATTGACTAAATTGTAACATGACAACCTATGTGACTTTGGCAGGACTTTTTAGCGCTTACTTTTGCACTACGTGGCTAGATTTGAAAGAAACATCGTGGGAATCCAGCTTTCAGGGGAGCCCTCTTCCAGCCTCTCGGAGGTCGTGGGCCGAACGGCGAGCGTCAAAGCACTCGGTTTCGCTCCAGTAGTAGGCCTTTATTGACTAAATTGTAACATGACGACTATCTGATTTGGCAGACTCTTTTTGCGCCTACTTTTCAGCTACTGGCTGAGAGTTGAACAGACGATCGTGGGAATCCAGCTTTCCGGGGAGGCCTCCCTGAGTCTCTGGAGAGGCT
>NW_026904646.1:0-7749 GCF_024500275.1 Phycodurus eques | reverse complement strand
GGAACAGGGTCAAAGTCTTACTGTGAGTCTGTGACAAGGAATGCTGGAACGTGACGACAAGGTACAACGAACTGGCAACGAGTGGGAATGAGACACGAGGTTAAATACAATCGGTAATTAGGTATGAACGAGGCACAGGTGGTGAAAATGCTCACAGGAGCAGGTGTGTGAGAAACGAGAGAGAGGAAGACAAAACCTGGAACACGCGCACACACACACACACACACACACACACACATGACAGTACCCCCCCCCCCTTAACGGCCGGCCCCAGACGGCCCTGGGGCCCCTAGATGCGCAACGTGGAAGTCCCGAATGAGCGAATCATCCATGATAAACACAGACGGTACCCGTGAACGTTCCTCAGGCCCATAGCCCTCCCAGTCCACCAGATATTGAAACCCCCTCCCCCTCCGACGAGACGACAACAGCCGCTTCACAGCGAAGACCGGGCCCCCATCCACAAACCGGGGGGGAGGAGGGGGCCTGGAAGGCGGGACCAGAGGGGACTCCCGGGCTGGTTTGAGTAGGCTGACATGAAAAGCAGGGTGGACCCGCATCGACCTTGGGAGCCTCAGCTTCACGGTGACAGGGTTGATGATCTTTGTGATGGGGAAGGGCCCAACGAACCTGGGAGCGAGCTTCTTGGACTCCACCCGGAGTGGAATATGTTTGGTCGAGAGCCAAACTCGCTGACCCACTTTGTAGTTCGGGGCCGGTGTCCTCCGATGGTCAGCAGCGGCTTTGTAGGACCGTCCCTGGCACAGCAGCATCTGTCGGGCTCGCTCCCAGGTCCTCCTGCAGCGTCTCACCAAGGTTAATGCCGCTGGAACTGTGGACTCAGGGGCTATGGCAGGAAACAGAGATGGTTGGTAACCATGCACAACGTGAAAAGGCGATAGACCAGTGGATGCAGAGGGGAGGGAATTGTGGGAGAATTCGACCCAAACCAATTTCTGAGACCAGGATCGCGGATCCTGTGAAGCGAGACATCGGAGCCCCGTCTCCAGGTCCTGGTTCAGCCTCTCGGTTTGGCCGTTGATTTCAGGATGAAACCCAGATGACAGACTGACGGTAGCACCTATGAGATTGCAAAACTCCTTCCAAAATTGCGAAATGAATTGGGGACCCCTATCAGACACCACATTCTTGGGGAAACCATGGAACTTGAAAACCTGATTAATCATCAGCTCGGCAGTGTCTTTAGCTGAGGGGAGTTTTGGAAGTGCAATGAAGTGTGCCATCTTAGAGAACCTGTCAACAACTGTAAGAATGGTGGTATTGCCTTTAGAGGCCGGTAATCCTGTCACAAAGTCTACGGAAATGTCTGACCAAGGACGTTGTGGTATTGGCAGGGGTCACAACTCCCCAGAAGGACGTTGATGAGAGGGCTTGTTGGCAGCACATACCTGGCAAGCATTGACATAATCAATAACATCCCTCCTAACATTAGGCCACCAAAAGCGCTGTTCGACCACTGATTGAGTCTTGGCAATGCCTGGGTGACATACAGTGCGGTTCGTGTGAGCCCAGTGGATGACTCTTCCCCTTAAGGTCGGAACCACATAAAGCCTGTTTTCAGGGCAATCGTCAGGGCTAGGAGTGTCTTTCAGAGCCCCTTTAACCGCCGTTTCAATGTCCCAAACAAAAGCGGAAATAAAACATGACTTGGGCAAAATAGTCTTTGGGTCGGACAAAGAATTCTCTTCGGAGAAAATGCGTGACAAAGCATCTGGCTTACCATTTTTAGAACCGGGTCGGTAGGATAGCGTGAAATTAAATCTAGTAAAGAACAGAGCCCATCTAGCCTGCCTCGCATTTAATCTTTTAGCAGTCTTAATATACTCAAGGTTCTTGTGATCTATCCATACTAAAAACGGAGTCTGTGCCCCCTCTAGCCAGTGTCTCCACTCCATCAAGGCCACCTTGACTGCCAGCAGTTCACGGTCACCAATGTCATAATTTTTCTCAGCTGGTGTCAGTTTTTTGGAGAGAAAAGCACAAGGATGTAATTTATCATCCTTGAGAGATTTCTGGGAGAGCACTGCTCCTATTCTGGCATCAGACGCATCGACTTCTACCACAAACTGCTGTTGGAGATCTGGCAAAGTAAGGATGGGAGCGGAGGTAAAGCTTGACTTAAGTTTTTGAAACGCTGCCTGACAAAGCGGGTTCCATGCAAAAGGTTTGTGTGGCGAGGTAAGATCATGCAAAGGAGAGGCTATAGAACTGAAATTCCTGATGAATTTTCTGTAGAAGTTTGCGAACCCTAAGAACCTTTGTACATCTTTGCGTGACGTGGGAGTAGGCCAATTAATTACTGCATCGACTTTGCAAGGGTCCATTTTGACTTCACCTTGAGCCAGGACAAAACCCAGAAAAGAAACTGACGCCTTGTGGAACTCACATTTCTCAGCCTTAACATATAGTTGGTTCTGCAGTAACTGCTGCAAAACAGAGCGGACATGAATAATGTGAGTTTCCTCATCCGGGGAGAAAATCAAAATATCATCCAAATAAACAAAAACATAAACATTCAGCATGTCACGCAGGACATCATTGACGAGGTTCTGGAAAACAGCTGGAGCGTTAGTAAGCCCAAAAGGTATTACCAAATATTCATAATGTCCTGTTGGTGTGTTAAATGCTGTTTTCCATTCATCCCCCTCCCTTATTCTGACTAGATGATATGCATTTCTTAAGTCCAGTTTGGTGAAAACCTTGGCTCCCTCCAGGAACTCAAAGGCGGTGGAGATGAGAGGAAGAGTTTACCTGTTTTTTACCGTGATCTCGTTGAGACCCCGGTAATCGATACAGGGTCGCAGGGTCTTGTCTTTCTTGTCCACAAAGAAAAATCCTGCTCCCGCAGGGGATGAAGATGGGCGAATGATCCCGGCTGCCAGTGATTCCTCCACGTACTCCTTCATGGCCTTGTGTTCCGGCCCTGAAAGAGAGAACAACCTGCCTCGTGGGGGTGCTGTTCCAGGCAGCAAGTCAATAGCACAGTCATAAGGTCTGTGGGGTGGAAGGGATTTGGCCTTGGACTTGGAAAAAACGTCTTTAATATCCTGGTAACAGGTGGGCACTTGAGATAAATCCGGATCCCCAGATGGGGTCTGTGGATTGTCCTTAGAAACATGACCCTGAACATCACATGGCGGCTTGAAACAGTTCCGGGCGCAATTGCTGCCCCATGACATAACCTGCCCAGAGGACCAGTCAATGTGGGGGTTATGTAATCTCAACCATGGGTTCCCTCAGATAAGGTCCTGATTCATGGCGTCAAAAACATGAAAACTAATGCGTTCCGAGTGAGAATCGGGAAATGTCAATGTGAGTGTTTGAGTGCGGTGAGTGATTTTGCCCATAAAACTGCCGTCTGCAGCATAGGTGTTGCGGTGGCGTTTTATTTCAAAGGTTCTAAGGTGCAGCATACGTTTAACGAGGATGGAGTTGAGTAAGTTTGCGTCAGAACCAGAGTCAATTAATACAGGTGTATGAATTTCTTGATCAGGAGAGCATAGTGTCACTTTAGGAAGAACCCGTGTAGGGTCTTCCTTCATCAAATTCAGACTCACCTCTCCCGTGCCCTTGCTACCGGCACCGGCAACTTTGACGTGACAGTTGCTCACGGAATGACCCAACTGACCGCAGTAGAAGCACCGCCCTTCCCTCAGCCGGCGTTGACGTTCCTCAGGGGAGAGACGGAACCTGCCCAGTTGCATGGGTTCCTCCGTGGGGACGTTAGCCAGTGGGCTGAGACCGGAACCAGGGGATCTGCCTTGGTTTGGCTGGTCACCGAGGCTTGTCCTCAAAGTGCGCGGTGATGCAGCCTTCCGCCGATCTCCATCCAGCTCGCGATCCAAAAGGCTCTTGTCGATTTTTACGGCGAGAGCGATGAGAGTGTCCAAGTCGGTCGGCAGGTCTAGCGGCACTAAATGATCCTTGACGGTGGGGGATAGTCCTTGAAAAAAGGCATCGAGTAGCGCCCGATTATTCCAATGACTCTCAGCTGCTAGAATGCGAAACTCAATCGCGTAATCTGACACCCTGCGCATGCCTTGTCGTAAGGTGACAAGGGAGCGAGCTGCCTCACGATCAGGAGTGGAAAATTGAAAGATTTGCTCCATAGTCTTTACGAAAAAAAGCCCATGAATGACACGTGGCGGAATTGCGGCTCCATTCAGCAGTAGCCCCACGCCTCCGCACGACCAGTCAGGTGGGAAATGACGAAAGCGATCTTTGCCCGCTCGGTGGGGAAGGCAGCTGCCTGGAGCTCAAAGTGGAGTTCGCACTTCGTGATGAACGGCTTAATGTTCCCAGAATTTCCAGAGAACCTCTCCGGTCGAGAGAGCTGTGGGCAGACAGCAGCGGAGGTGGCAGGTGGCTGCATGTTGACTGTTTCACATGGAAATACCGTGGCGGTATTGGGTGTGGTGCCAACTGGTTCCTTGTCTTGGATAATTTTCATAAGAAGTTCAAACTGTGAGGCCACCTGTCTCATCATATTGTCCTGATGCCTTGACAGTCCCTCTAGATGAAGGTGGAGGGCAGCAAGCTGCTCATCCTGCTTTGAGAGGCGTTGACCCTGCGCTTGAAGGGCTTTGCGCACCGGGTCTGAGTCTGCTGGGTCCATGTTATGGCCAGTTCGTTCTGTCATGAACGGAACAGAGGCTAGGACCCAAAAATGCAAGACTCCAAAACAAATGGACAGTTTCCAAAAAGAGAGGTTTAATAGACGGGCATAGGTCGGTACACGGGCAGGCAATCCAAGAAGGGCAACAGTATCCAAGAACATGAGGCAAAGAGGCTAGGTCGATAATCGGAACAGGGTCAAAGTCTTACTGTGAGTCTGTGACAAGGAATGCTGGAACGTGACGACAAGGTACAACGAACTGGCAACGAGTGGGAATGAGACACGAGGTTAAATACAATCGGTAATTAGGTATGAACGAGGCACAGGTGGTGAAGATGCTCACAGGAGCAGGTGTGTGAGAAACGAGAGAGAGGAAGACAAAACCTGGAACACACGCACACACACACACACACACACACACACACACACATGACAGAAGTTGTGAGGCAGGCTCTCTGTGGACAGGAGGAGCTTTCAGAAGACTGGACCACTACAGCCAAAGTGATTAGAGAGACAGGCAGGAGAGTCCTTGGTGTACCTTCTGAGAGGAGACTTGGTGGCTGAACCTCATAGTACAGGAAACCATCGAAGGAAAGAGGTTAGCTTGGAAGAAATAAGTGGGACACTGAGAGGACCGAGGAGAGGCGAAAGGAATACATTGAGATGCAACGTATGGCAAAGGTAGAGGTGGCAAAGGCCAACAGCAGGTTAGGGTGATTAAGGATAGAGCTGGAAATGTGTTGACAGGCCCACTCCCTTGAAAGAGGATCCGGAAGAGCACCCCCACATCAAACATGAAGTGGAGGAGGACATCACCAAATTTCCATCTCCTGGTGTCCCTTTGAAGATTGAAGATGAAAGTCAAAGTTAGGAGAGCAGAGGGGCGGAGCCTCCAAGCAGAAGCTCAAGTCAACACATGACAGCAGAAGGTGATGGAGACCACTGTGGAGAATCACAAGCAGACGGCCTCTTAGCTCCACTGTCAGATCGTGATGACACGATGTCACACCCTCCTCACACTGATGATGATGATGGACAGTGTGAAGGTGATATGGCATGGAACAGATTGAGTGTGGAACTGAAACAATGTCCAAGCACGAACCAAATGAAAAACAAATGACCTTTACAAAATACGAGGAGGAAATGTAATTTCGATATAAATATATATCAAAACAAATTTAAAAACAGACAATTAAAATACCCAAAAATATACAAGAACCCATCCCCACATATATAAACAAAAATACACCCACACATGGTAAATGGACTTCACATATACAGCAGTTCATCTACACTATCACAGTGCCCAAAGCGCTTTACAAAATTCACACATTCACACACCAATGGGCGGCTGTGGCCATGCAAGCCGCTGCCAGGCCCACTGGGAGCAAATTAGGGTTCAGTGTCTTGCCCAAGGACACTTATATTTTTGGCCTTTTTTAAAAGCCTTTTCTGCCAGTTAATGAATTTGCTTCTGAAATGGAGCTGCTGAATATTTGAAGCTGAAATGTTTGGATTGAATATTTTGATGTAAAAATAAAATCAGCGTTTGTAAAATCATCTGAATATGTTGAGTTTTGAAGATGAAAATGAAACATTGAGTTTCGATTGTAAAAAAAAAAAAAAAGATTTGTCATTCAAATTGAGAATTCCAACACGCACCTTGAGCGACAATTCTACTTACTAAGTCCCGGAAGACACTACGATTTTTCCAATCTTAAATTTTCATCTGCTGCAGACCCCCCCCTACCCCATGAAGAAAAAAAATTCTGCCATTTAACAGATTCAGTCGTGATGTGTGTAGTGTGCTCTGATAAGCTCAACGCACCACACCACACACATAAAGGTTCTCTTCCACCACAGGTCTGGAAACAATTCTGGAGAACGGCGATGTCCATAATGGACTTGCTTTGGAAAATACTTTTTGCCGTCTGGGCAACCCACCTTTGTACAAAAAAAACCCATGACATCGGGTAAGATGTTTGTTTTTATTTACGGTTGTTCCTGAGTCAGGGCGCTTCTTGATTGGCTCCATTCTGTTTCACGTCACAATTCACGACATCATGACTCGGGGAGATGGCTTTCCCCACACGCAGAGATTTCGTCAGAGTCGTAAATATTTTTCGGCCCCGACCCATTTTGGTCTCTATTCTGGACAAATCCACTCTTAGCACATCTCAGATTTCAAGATAATCTCACAGTATAAATTTAAGACATAATACAGTCTTGGGACAAAAAAAAAAAAATTATTTTTTTTTTTTGTCCCAAAAAATTGGGACAAAAACAACCCGATTGTCTTTGTGTGTACGAGGCCGAACAGGATCTTTTCTTCACCTCAAGTCTCACTTTATTTAAACGATCTTGTCCTGCAGTCCTTTTGTTGGACCCTGGGTGGTGCTTTGCTCTTCTCTCTCGCTCTCTCTCGCTCTCTTGCTCTTCTCTCTCGCTCTCTCTCGCTCTCTTGCTCTCTCGCTCTCTCTCTCTCTTCCCTCTCTCTCTTCACATTAATCAGCACACCTTGGCCGTGCACCTATCATCAATCAGCCCTCATCATCACCTGCAGAAAAGCATGCCAGATCCAGCAAACTCTCGCCAGAGTATTGAAGTGTCTCCTGCGGTACAACGGCTACCCAGTTACCAAGTAAGCTATGTAATTCATCCTCATCATCATCATCATTATCATCATCATCATCTTCTGTCTGGCCTCTGTGTTTCTCCTTGTCCTCTGCGTACCCTCCGTGTTACTCGCCAAGTAGATTTCTGCCGCCAAGCCAGCCGCCTGTCCTCGTCACTGCCTGTCACACGTTCTCTGCCTGAACAACCTGCCAACACATCTCAAGGACCATCTCCATTCCCCTTTTCCATGAACTTTTCATCACAACCTCTCAGCCTCCATTTGCTCTTGGGTCCAGTCTAAATCCACTCGTGACAGATCTTCTCTTTTGCTTTATGGAGGACACCTATACCTCACCTTGTGTTGATTTACAACTTAAGAAAAACTCAATTTAGATGGTGCTGCCCCACCATCGCAAACCTCAGCGTGTTCTGCCCACACGGTTCATTGGAACTGCCCCGTTATTACCCACAGCCCCCCGACAGGCCTGTCGGACTTT
>NW_026904645.1:0-7893 GCF_024500275.1 Phycodurus eques | reverse complement strand
GAAGAGACCTCATCTGAAAGGTGGATTCACAACGATCGAGTGTGTCGAACGTCAGCCCACAAGCTCAAACTTAAGGGTTCAAAAGTTCTGCCGAAATCACATAGGTCGTCATGTTACAATTTAGTCAATAAAGGCCTACTACTGGAGCGAAATGGAATGCTTCGACGCTCCTGTTTTCGGCCGCACGACCTCCGAGAGGCTTGGAAGACACCTCATCTGAAAGGTGGATTCAAAACGATCGAGTGTTTCGAATGTCAGTCTACTAGATCAAACTTAAAGGTTCAAAAGTTCTGCCGAAATCACATAGATGGTCATGTTACAATTTAGTCAATAAATGCCGACTACTGGAGCGAAACGGAATGCTTCGACACTCGTGTTTCGGCCGCACGACCTCCGAGAGGCTTGGAAGAGACCTCATCTGAAAGATGGATTCACAACGATCGAGTGTGTCGAACGTCAGCCCACAAGCTCAAACTTAAGGGTTCAAAAGTTCTGCCGAAATCACATCGGTCGTCATGTTACAATTTAGACAATAAAGGCCTACTACTGGAGCGAAACGGAATGCTTCGATGCTCGTGTTTCGGCCGCACGACCTCCGAGAGGATTGGAAGAGACCTCATCTGAAAGGTGGATTCAAAACGATCGAGTGTGTCGAATGTCAGTCTACTAGCTCAAACTTAAAGGTTTAAAAGTTCTGCCGAAATCACATAGGTTGTCATGTTACAATTTTGTCAATAAAGGCCTATTACTGGAGCGAAACGGAATGCTTCGACGCTCGTGTTTCGGCCGCACGACCTCCGAGAGGCTTAGAAAAGACGTCATCTGAAAGGTGGCTTCAAAACGATCGAGTGTGTCGAATGTCAACCTACTAGCTCAAACTTAAGGGTTCAAAAGTTCTGCCGAAATCACATAGGTCGTCATGTTCCAAATTACTCAATAAAGGCCTACTACTGGAGCAAAACTGAATGCTTTGACAGTCGCCGCTCGGCCGCACGAAGTCTGAGAGGCTTGGAAGAGACGTCATCTGAAAGGTGGTTTCACAACGATCGAGTGTGTCGAACGTCAGCCCACAAGCTCAAACTTAAGGGTTCAAAAGTTCTGCCGAAATCACATCGGTCGTCATGTTACAATTTAGACAATAAAGGCCTACTACTGGAGCGAAACGGAATGCTTCGATGCTCGTGTTTCGGCCGCACGACCTACGAGAGGCTTGGAAAAGACCTCATTTGAAAGGTGGATTCAAAACGATCGAGTGTGTCGAATATCAGCCGACTAGCTCAAACTTAAGGGTTCAAACGTTCTGCCGAAATCACATAGGTGGTCATGTTTCAATTTAGTCAATAAAGGCCTCCGACTGGAGCGAAACGGAATGCCTCGACGCTCGTGTTTCAGACGCACGACCTCCGAGAGGCTTGGAAGAGACCTCATCTGACAGGTGGATTCAAAACGATCGAGTGTATCGAATGTCAGCCGACTAGCTCAAACTTAAGGGTTCAAAAGGTCTGCCGAAATCACATAGGTCGTCATGTTACAATTTAGTCAATATAGGCCTACTACTGGAGCGAAACGGAATGCGTCGACGCTCGTGTTTCGGCCACACGACCTCTGAGAGGCTTGGAAGAGACCTCATCTGAAAGGTGGATTCACAACGATCGAGTGTGTCGAATGTCAGTCGACTAGCTCAAACGTAAAGGTTCAAAAGTTCTGCCTAAATCACATAGGTCGTCATGTTCCAAATTACTCAATAAAGGCCTACTACTGGAGCAAAACTGAATGCTTTGACAGTCGCCGCTCGGCCGCACGAAGTCTGAGAGGCTTGGAAGAGATGTCATCTGAAAGGTGGTTTCACAACGATCGAGTGTGTCGAACGTCAGCCCACAAGCTCAAACTTAAGGGTTCAAAAGTTCTGCCGAAATCACATAGGTCGTCATGTTACAATTTAGACAATAAAGGCCTACTACTGGAGCGAAACGGAATGCTTCGACGCTCGTGTTTTCGGCCGCACGACCTCCGAGAGGCTTGGAAGAGACCTCATCTGAAAGGTGGATTCAAAACGATCGAATGCTGTCGAACGTCAGCCCACTAGCTCAAACTTAAGGGTTCAAAAGTTCTGCCGAAATCACATAGGTCGTCATGTTACAAATTAGTCAATGTAGGCCTACAACTGGAGCGAAATGGAATGCTTCGACGCTCGTGTTTCAGCCGCACGACTTCCGAGAGGCTTGGAAGAGACCTCATCTGACAGGTGGATTCAAAACGATCGAGTGTGTCGAATGTCAGCAGACTAGCTAAAACTTAAGGGTTCAAAAGTTCTGCCGAAATCACATAAGTCGTCATGTTCCAAATTACTCAATAAAGGCCTACTACTGGAGCGAAACTAAATGCTTTGATAGTCGCCGCTCGGCCGCACGAAGTCTGAGAGGCTTGGAAGAGACGTCATCTGAAAGGTGGTTTCACAACGATCGAGTGTGTCGAACGTCAGCCCACAAGCTCAAACTTAAGGGTTCAAAAGTTCTGCCGAAATCACATAGGTCGTCATGTTACAATTTAGACAATAAAGGCCTACTACTGGAGCGAAACGGAATGCTTCGACGCTCGTGTTTCGGCTGCACGACCTTCGAGAGGCTTGGAAGAGAACTCATCTGAAAGGTGGATTCACAACGATCGAGTGTGTCGAATGTCAGCCCACTATCTCAAACTTAAGGGTAAAAAAGTTCTGCCGAAATCACATAGGTCGTCATGTTTCAATTTAGTCAATAAAGGCCTACAACTGGAGCGAAACGGAATGCTTCGACGCTCGTGTTTCGGCCGCACGACCTCCGAGAGGCTTGGAAAAGACGTCATCTGAAAGGTGGCTTCAAAACGATCGAGTGTGTCGAATGTCAGCCTACTCGCTCAAACTTAAGGGTTCAAAAGTTCTGCCGAAATCACATAGGTCGTCATGTTCCAAATTACTCAATAAAGGCCTACTACTGGAGCAAAACTGAATGCTTTGACAGTCGCCGCTCGGCCGCACGAAGTCTGAGAGGCTTGGAAGAGACGTCATCTGAAAGGTGGTTTCACAACGATCGAGTGTGTCGAACGTCAGCCCACAAGCTCAAACTTAAGGGTTCAAAAGTTCTGCCGAAATCACATCGGTCGTCATGTTACAATTTAGACAATAAAGGCCTACTACTGGAGCGAAACGGAATGCTTCGATGCTCGTGTTTCGGCCGCACAACCTACGAGAGGCTTGGAAGAGACCTCATCTGACAGGTGGATTCAAAACGATCGAGTGTGTCGAATGTCAGCCGACTAGCTCAAACTTAAGGGTTCAAAAGTTCTGCCGAAATCACATAGGTCGTCATGTTCCAAATTACTCAATAAATGCCTACTACTGGAGCGAAACGGAATGCTTCGACGCTCGTGTTTCAGCCGCACGACCTCCGAGAGGATTGGAAGAGACCTCATTTGAAAGGTGGATTCAAAACGATCGAGTGTGTCGAACGTCAGCCCACTAGCTCAAACTTAAGGGTTCAAAAGCTCTGCCGAAATCATATCGGTCGTCATGTTACTATTTAGTCAATAAAGGCCTACGACTGGAGCGAAACGGAATGCTTCGACGCTCGTGTTTCAGCCGCACGACCTCCGAGAGGATTGGAAGAGACCTCATCTGAAAGGTGGATTCACAACGATCGAGTGTGTCGAATGTCAGTCTACTAGCTCAAACTTAAAGGTTCAAAAGTTCTGCCGAAATCACATAGGTCGTCATGTTACAATTTTGTCAATAAAGGCCTATTACTGGAGCGAAACGGAATGCTTCGACGCTCGTGTTTCGGCCGCACGACCTCCGAGAGGCTTGGAAAAGACGTCATCTGAAAGGTGGCTTCAAAACGATCGAGTGTGTCGAATGTCAGCCTACTAGCTCAAACTTAAGGGTTCTAAAGTTCTGCCGAAATCACATAGGTCGATCATGTTCCAATTTACGTCAATAAGGCCTACTACTTGGAGCGAAAACTGAATGCTTCGACAGCTCGCTGTTCGGCCTGCACGAACTCTGAGAGGATTGGAAGAGACCGTCATCTGAAAGGTGGATTTCACAACGATCGAGTGTGTCGAACGTCAGCCCACTAGCTCAAACTTAAGGGTTCTAAAGTTCTGCCGAAATCACATAGGTCGTACATCGTTACAATTTAGTCAATAAAGGCCTACTACTAGGAGCGAAACGGAATGCTTTCGACAGCTCGTGTTCGGCCGCACGAACTCCGAGAGGATTGGAAGAGACCTCATCTGAAAGGTGGATTCACAACGATCGAGTGTGTCGAACGTCAGCCCACTAGCTCAAACTTAAGGGTTCAAAAGTTCTGCCGAAATCACATAGGTCGTCATGTTACAATTTAGACAATAAAGGCCTACTACTGGAGCGAAACGGAATGCTTCGATGCTCGTGTTTCGGCCGCACAACCTACGAGAGGCTTGGAAGAGACCTCATCTGACAGGTGGATTCAAAACGATCGAGTGTGTTGAATGTCAGCCGACTAGCTCAAACTTAAGGGTTCAAAAGTTCTGCCGAAATCACATAGGTCGTCATGTTACAATTTAGTCAATAAAGGCCTCCTACTGGAGCGAAACGGAATGCTTCGACGCTCGTGTTTCGGCCGCACGACCTCCGAGAGGCTTGGTAAAGACGTCAGCTGAAAGGTGGCTTCAAAACGATCGAGTGTGTCGAATGTCAGCCCTCTAGGGCAAACTTAAGGGTTCAAAAGTTCTGCCGAAATCACATAGGTCGTCATGTTCCAAATTACTCAATAAATGCCTACTACTGGAGCGAAACGGAATGCTTCGACGCTCGTGTTTCAGCCGCACGACCTCCGAGAGGATTGGAAGAGACCTCATTTGAAAGGTGGATTCAAAACGATCGAGTGCGTCGAACGTCAGCCCACTAGCTCAAACTTAAGGGTTCAAAAGCTCTGCCGAAATCATATCGGTCGTCATGTTACTATTTAGTCAATAAAGGCCTACGACTGGAGCGAAACGGAATGCTTCGACGCTTGTGTTTCGGCCGCACGACCTCTGAGAAGCTTGGAAGAGAACTCATCTGAAAGGTGGATTCACAACGATGGAGTGTGTCAAACGTCAGCCCACTAGCTCAAACTTAAGGGTTCAAAAGTTCTTCCGAAATCACATAGGTCGTCATGTTTCAATTTAGTCAATAAAGGCCTACAACTGGAGCGAAACGGAATGCTTCGACGCTCTTGTTTCAGCCGCACGACCTCCGAGAGGCTTGGAAGAGACCTCATCTGAAAGGTGGATTCACAACGATCGAGTGTGTCGAACGTCAGCCCACTAGCTCAAACGTAAGGGTTCAAAAGTTCTGCCGAAATCACATAGGTCGTCATGTTTCAATTTAGTCAAGAAAGGCCGACTCCTGGAGCGCATCGGAATGCTTCGACGCTTGTGTTTCGGCCGCACGAACTCCGAGAGGATTGGAAGAGACCTAATTTGAAAGGTGGATTCAAAACGATCGAGTGCGTCGAACGTCAGCCCACGAGCTCAAACTTAAGGGTTCAAAAGTTCTGCCGAAATCACATAGGTCGTCATGTTACAATTTAGTCAATATAGGCCTACTACTGGAGCGAAACGGAATGCTTCGACGCTCGTGTTTCGGCCGCACGACCTCCGAGAAGCTTGGAAAAGACGTCATCTGAAAGGTGTATTCAAAACGATCGAGTGTGTCGAAGGTCAGCCTACTAGCACAAACTTCAGGGTTCTAAAGTTCTGCCGAAATCACATAGGTCGACATGTTACAATTTAGTCAATAAAGGCCTAGTATTGGAGCGAAACGGAATGCTTCGAAGCTCGTGTTTCGGCTGCACGAACTCCGAGAGGATTCGAAGAGACCTAATCTAAAAGGTGGATTCACAACGATCGAGTGTGTCGAACGTCAGCCCACTAGCTCAAACTTAAGGGTTCAAAAGCTCTGCCGAAATCATATCGGTCGTCATGTTACAATTTAGTCAATAAAGGCCTACGACTAGAGCGAAACGGAATGCTTCGACGCTTGTGTTTCGGCTGCACGACCTCCGAGAGGCTTGGAAGAGAACTCATCTGAAAGGTGGATTCACAACGATCGAGTGTGTCGAACGTCAGCCCACTATCTCAAACTTAAGGGTAAAAAAGTTCTGCCGAAATCACATAGGTCGTCATGTTTCAATTTAGTCAATAAAGGCCTGCAACTGGAGCGAAACGGAATGCTTCGACGCTAGTGTTTCGGCCGCACGACCTCCGAGAGGCTTGGAAGAGACCTAATCTGAAAGGTGGATTCACAACGATCGAGTGTGTCAAACGTCAGCCCACAATCTCAAACTTAAGGGTTCAAAAGTTCTGCCGAAATCACATAGGTCGTCATGTTACAATTTAGTCAATAAATGCCGACTACTGGAGCGAAACGGAATGCTTCGACACTCGTGTTTCGGCCGCACGCCCTCCGAGAGGCTTGGAAGAGACCTCATCTGAAAGATGGATTCACAACGATCGAGTGTGTCAAACGTCAGCCCACTAGTTCAAACTTAAGGGTTCAAAAGTTCTGCCGAAATCACATAGGTCGTCATGTTACAAATTAGTCAATGTAGGCCTACTACTGGAGCGAAACGGAATGCTTCGACGCTCGTCTTTCGGCCGCACGACCTACAGGAGGCTTGGAAGAGACCTCATCTGACAGGTGGATTCAAAACGATCGAGTGTGTCGAATGTCAGCCGACTAGCTCAAACTTAAGGGTTAAAAAGTTCTGCCGAAATCACATAGGTGGTCATGTTTCAATTTAGTCAATAAAGGCCTCCTACTGGAGCGAAATGGAATGCTTCGACGCTCGTGTTTCGGCCGCACGACCTCCGAGAGGCTTGGTAAAGACGTCAGCTGAAAGGTGGCTTCAAAACGATCGAGTGCGTCGAACGTCAGCCCACGAGCTCAAACTTAAGGGTTCAAAAGCTCTGCCGAAATCATATCGGTCGTCATGTTACTATTTAGTCAATAAAGGCCTACGACTGGAGCGAAACGGAATGCTTCGACGCTCTTGTTTCAGCCGCACGACCTACGAGAGGCTTGGAAAAGACCTCATTTGAAAGGTGGATTCAAAACGATCGAGTGTGTCGAATGTCAGCCGACTAGCTCAAACTTAAGGGTTCAAACGTTCTCCCGAAATCACATAGATGGTCATGTTTCAATTTAGTCAATAAAGGCCTCCTACTGGAGCGAAACGGAATTCCTCGACGCTCGTGTTTCAGACGCACGACCTCCGAGAGGCTTGGAAGAGACCTCATCTGACAGGTGGATTCAAAACGATCGAGTGTATCGAATGTCAGCTGACTAGCTCAAACTTAAGGGTTCAAAAGGTCTGCCGAAATCACATAGGTCGTCATGTTACAATTTAGTCAATATAGGCCTACTACTGGAGCGAAACGGAATGCGTCGACGCTCGTGTTTCGGCCACACGACCTCTGAGAGGCTTGGAAGAGACCTCATCTGAAAGGTGGATTCACAACGATCGAGTGTGTCGAATGTCAGTCGACTAGCTCAAACGTAAAGGTTCAAAAGTTCTGCCTAAATCACATAGGTCGTCATGTTCCAAATTACTCAATAAAGGCCTACGACTGGAGCAAAACTGAATGCTTTGACAGTCGCCGCTCGGCCGCACGAAGTCTGAGAGGCTTGGAAGAGATGTCATCTGAAAGGTGGTTTCACAACGATCGAGTGTGTCGAACGTCAGCCCACAAGCTCAAACTTAAGGGTTCAAAAGTTATGCCGAAATCACATAGGTCGTCATGTTACAATTTAGACAATAAAGGCCTACTACTGGAGCGAAACGGAATGCTTCGACGCTCCTGTTTTCGGCCGCACGACCTCCGAGAGGCTTG
>NW_026904644.1:0-7944 GCF_024500275.1 Phycodurus eques | reverse complement strand
AGAGGCTTGGAAGAGGCCTCCCCTGAAAGCTGGATTCCCACAGATCGTTTGTTTCAAATCTTAGCCCAGTAGCTGAAAAGTAGGCGCTAAAAAGTCCTGCCAAAATCACATAGTTCGTCATGTTACAATTTAGTCAATAAAGGCCTCCTACTGGACCGAAACTGAGTGCTTTAACGCTCGCCGCTCGGCCCCACAGCCGTCCAGAGACTCGGGGGAGGCCTCCCCTGAAAGCTGGATTCCCACCGATCGTTTTATTTCAAATATTAGCCCAGTAGCTGAAAAGTAGGCGCAAAAAAGTCCTGCCAAAATCACATAGGTTGTCATGTTACAATTTAGTCAATAAAGGCCTACGACTGGAGAGAAACCGAGTGCTTTGACGCTCGCCGTTCGGCCCCACGACCTCTGAGAGGCTTGGAAGAGGACTCCTCTGATAGCTGGATTCCCACCGATCGTTTGTTTCAAATCTTAGCCCAGTAGCTTTAAAGTAGGCGCTAAAAAGTCCTGCCAAAATCACATAGGTCGTCATGTTACAATTTACTCAATAAAGGCCAACTATTGGAGAGAAACCGAGTGCTTTGACTCTCGCCGTTCGGCCCCACAGCCGTCCAGAGACTCGGGGGAGGCCTCCCCTGAAAGCTGGATTCCCACTGATCGTTTGTTTCAAATCTTAGCCCACTAGCTCAAAAGTAAGCGCTAAAAAGTCGTCCCGAAGTCAAATCGGTCGTCATGGTACTCGAGCGAAACTGAGTGCTTTAACGCTCGACGCTCGGCCCCACAGCCGTCCAGAGACTCGGGGGAGGCCTCCCCTGAAAGCTGGATTGCCACCGATCGTTTGTTTCAAATCTTAGCCCACTAGCTCAAAACTAGGCGCTAAAATGTCCTGCCAAAGTCACATAGGTCGTCATGTTACAATTTAGTCAATAAAGGCCTACTACTGGAGCGGAACAGAGTGCTTTGACGCTCGCCGTTCGGCCCCACGACCTCTGAGAGGCTTGGAAGTGGCCTCCTCTGAAAGCTGGATTCCCACCGATCGTTTGTTTCAAATCTTAGCACAGTATCTAAAAAGTAGGGGCTAAAACGTCCTGCCAAAATCACATAGGTCGTCATGTTACAATTTACTCAATAAAGGCCAACTACTGGAGAGAAACCGAGTGCTTTGACTCTCGCCGTTCGCCCCCACAGCCGTCCAGAGACTCGGGGGAGACCTCCCCTGAAAGCTGGATTCCCACCGATCGTTTGTGTCAAATCGTAGCCCAGTAGCTCAAAAGTAAGCGCTAAAAAGTCCTGCCAAAGTCACATAGGTCGTCATGTTACAAATTTCGTCAATAAAGGCCTACTACTGGAGCGGAACCGAGTGCTTTGACGCTCGCCGTTCGGCCCCACGACCTCTGAGAGGCTTGGAAGTGGCCTCCCCTGAAAGCTGGATTTCCCAAGGATTGTCTGTGTGAATTCCTAGCCCGCTAGGCTGAAATTAAGCGACCTAAAGTCATGCCGAAGTCAAATCGTTCGTCATGGTACTCGAGCGAAACTGAGTGCTTTAAACGCTCACACGCTCGGCCCCCACAGCCGTCCAGAGACTCGGGGGAGGACTCCCCTGAAAGCTGGATTCCCACCGATCGTTTGTTTCAAGTCTTAGCGCACTAGGTCAAAAGTAAGCGCTAAAAAGTCCTGCCAAAATCACATAGGTTGTCATGTTACAATTTAGTCAATAAAGGCCTACTACTGGAGCGAAACCGAGTGCTTTGACGCTCGCCGTTCGGGCCCACGACCTCCGAGAGGCTTGGAAGAGGCCTCCCCTGAAAGCTGGATTCCCACCGATCGTTTGTTTCAAATCTTAGCCCAGTAGCTGAAACGTAGGCGCTAAAAAGTCCTGCCAAAATCACATAGTTCCTCATGTTACAATTTAGTCAATAAAGGCCTCCTACTGGACAGAAAACTGAGTGCTTTAACGCTCGCCGCTCGGCCCCACAGCCGCCCAGAGACTCGGGGGAGGCCTCCCCTGAAAGCTGGATTCCCACCGATCGTATGTTTCAAATCTTAGCCCAGTAGCTGAAAAGTAGGCGCAAAAAAGTCCTGCCAAAATCACATAGGTTGTCATGTTACAATTTAGTCAATAAAGGCCTACGACTGGAGAGAAACCGAGTGCTTTGACGCTCGCCGTTCGGCCCCACAACCTCTGAGAGGCTTGGAAGAGGCCCTCCTCGATAGCTGGATTCCCACCGATCGTTTGTTTCAAATCTTAGCCCAGTAGCTGAAAAGTAGGCGCTAAAAAGTCCTGCCAAAATCACATATGTCGTCATGTTACAATTTACTCAATAAAGGCCTACTACTGGATCGTTTGTTTCAAATCTTAGCCCACTAGCTCAAAACTAGGCGCGAAAATGTCCTGCCAAAGTCACATAGGTCGTCATGTTACAATTTAGTCAATAAAGGCCTACTACTGGAGAGAAACCGAGTGCTTTGACGCTCGCCGTTCGGCCCCACAGCTGTCCAGAGACTCGGGGGAGGCCTCCCCTGAAAGCTGGATTCCCACCGATCGTTTGTTTCAAATCTTAGCCCACTAGCTCAAACGTAAGCGCTAAAAAGTCCTGCCAAACTCACATAGGTCGTCATGTTACAATTTCGTCAATAAAGGCCTACTACTGGAGCGGAACCGAGTGCTTTGACGCTCGCCGTTCGGCCCCACGACCTCTGAGAGGCTTGGAAGAGGCCTCCTCTGAAAGCTGGATTCCCACCGATCGTTTGTTTCAAATCTTAGCCCAGTAGCTGAAAGGTAGGCGCTAAAAAGTCCTGCAAAATCACATAGGTCGTCATGTTACATTTACTCAATAAAGGCCAACTACTGGAGAGAAACCGAGTGCTTTGACTCTCGCCGTTCGCTCCCACAGCCGTCCAGAGACTCGGGGGAGGCCTCTCCTGAAAAGCTGGATTCCCACCGATCGTTTGTTTCAAATCTTAGCCCAGTAGCTGAAAAGTAGGCGCTAAAAAGTCCTGCCAAAATCACATAGGTCGTCATGTTACAATTTACTCAATAAAGGCCAACTACTGGAGCAAAACCGAGTGCTTTGACGCTCGCCGTTCGGCCTCACGAGCTCCGAGAGGCTTGGAAGAGGCATCCCTTGAAAGCTGGATTCCCAAGGCTTGTCTGTGTAAATTCCTAGCCCGCGAGGCAGAAAAATAAACGACCTAAAGTCGTGCCGAAGTTAAATCGGGTCGTCATGGTACTCGAGCGAAACTGAGTGCTTTAACGCTCGAAGAGCGCTCGGCCCCACAGCCGTCCAGTGACTCGGGGGAGGCCTCCCTGAAAGCTGGATTGCCACCGATCGTTTGTTTCAAATCTTAGCCCACTAGCTCAAAACTAGGCGCTAAAATGTCCTGCAAAAGTCACATAGGTCGTCATGTTACAATTTAGTCAATAAAGGCCTACTACTGGAGCGAAACAGAGTGCTTTGACGCTCGCCGTTCGGCCCCACGACCTCTGAGAGGCTTGGAAGAGGCCTCCCCTGAAAGCTGGATTCCCAAGGATTGTCTGTGTGAATTCCTAGCCCGCTAGGCTGAAATTAAGCGACCTAAAGTCGTGCCGACGTCAAATCGGTCGTCATGGTACTCGAGCGAAACTGGGTGCTTTAACGCTCGCCGCTCGGCCCCACAGCCGTCCAGAGACTCAGGGGAAGACTCCCCTGAAAGCTGGATTCCCACCGATCGTTTGTTTCAAATCTTAGCCCACTAGCTCAAACGTAGGCGCTAAAACGTCCTGCCAAAGTCACATAGGTCGTCACGTTACAATTTAGTCAATAAAGGCCTACTACTGGAGAGAAACCGAGTGCTTTGACGCTGGCCGTTCGGCCCCACAGCTGTCCAGAGACTCTGGGGAGGCCTCCCCTGAAAGCTGGATTGCCACCGATTGTTTGTGTCAAATCGTAGCCCACTAGCTCAAAAGTAAGCGCTAAAAAGTCCTGCCAAAGTCACATAGGTCGTCATGTTACAATTTAGTCAATAAAGGCTACTACTGGAGCGAAACCGAGTGCTTTGACGCTCGCCGTTAGGCCCCACGACCTTCTGAGAGGCTTGGAAGTGGCCTCCCCTGAAAGCTGGATTCCCAAGGATTGTCTGAGTGAATTCCTAGCCCGCTATGTTGAAATTAAGCGACCTAAAGTCATGCCGAAGTCAAATCGTTCGTCACGGTACTCGAGCGAAAACTGAGTGCTTTAAACGCTCGCCGCTCGGCCCACAAGCCGTCCAGAGACTCGGGGGAGGCCTCCCCTGAAAGCTGGATTCCCACCGATCGTTGTTTCAAATCTTAGCCCACTAGCTCAAAACTAGGCGCTAAAATGTCCTGCCAAAGTCACATAGGTCGTCATGTTACAATTTAGTCAATGAAGGCCTACTACTGGAGAGAAACCGAGTGCTTTGATGCTCGCCGTTCGGCCCCACAGCTGTCCAGAGACTCGGGGGATGCCTCCGCTGAAAGCTGGATTGCCACCGATCGTTTGTGTCAAATCTTAGCCCTCTAGCTCAAATGTAAGCGCTAAAAAGTCCTGCCAAAGTCACATCGGTCGTCATGTTACAATTTCGTCAATAAAGGCCTACTACTGGAGCGAAACCGAGTGCTTTGACGCTCGCCGTTAGGCCCCACGACCTCTGAGAGGCTTGGAAGTTTGCCTCCCCTGAAAGCTGGATTCCAAGGATTGTCTGAGTGAATTCCTAGCCCGCTAGGCTGAAATTAAGCGACCTAAAGCCATGCCGAAGTCAAATCGTTCGTCATGGTACTCGAGCAAAACTGAGTGCTTTAACGCTCGCCGCTCGGCCCCACAGCCGTCCAGAGACTCGGGGGAGGACTGCCCTGAAAGCTGGATTCCCACCGATCGTTTGTTTCAAATCTTAGCCCAGTAGCTGAAAAGTAGGCGCTAAAAGTCCTGCCAAAGTCACATAGGTCGTCATGTTACAATTTAGTCAATAAAGGCCTACTACTGGAGCGAAACCGAGTGCTTTGACTCTCGCCGTTCGCCCCCACAGCCGTCCAGAGACTCGGGGGAGGCCTCCCCTAAAAGCTGGATTCCCACCGATCGTTTGTTTCAAATCTTAGCCCACTAGCTCAAAAGTAAGCGCTAAAAAGTCCTGCCAAAGTCACATAGGTCGTCATGTTACAATTTAGTCAATAAAGGCCTACTACTGGAGGCGAAACCGAGTGCTTTGACGCTTGCCGTTAGGCCCCACGACCTCTGAGAGGCTTGGAAGTGGCCTCCCCTGAAAGCTGGATTCCCAAGGATTGTCTGAGTAAATTCCTAGCCCGCTAGGCTGAAATTAAGCGACCTAAAGTCATGCCGAAGTCAAATCGTTCGTCATGGTACTTGAGGCGAAACTGAGTGCTTTAACGCTCGCCGTTCGGCCCCACAGCCGTCCAGAGACTCGGGGGAGGACTCCCCTGAAAGCTGGATTCCCACCGATCGTTTGTTTCAAGTCTTAGCGCACTAGGTCAAAAGTAAGCACTAAAAAGTCCTGCCAAAGTCACATAGGTTGTCATGTTACAATTTAGTCAATGAAGGCCTACTACTGGAGCGAAACCGAGTGCTTTGACGCTCGCCGTTCGGGCCCACGACGTCCGAGAGGCTTGGAAGAGGCCTCCCCTGAAAGCTGGATTCCCACAGATCGTTTGTTTCAAATCTTAGCCCAGTAGCTGAAAAGTAGGCGCTAAAAAGTCCTGCCAAAATCACATAGTTCGTCATGTTACAATTAAGTCAATAAAGGCCTCCTACTGGACCGAAACTGAGTGCTTTAACGCTCGCCGCTCGGCCCCACAGCCGTCCAGAGACTCGGGGGAGGCCTCCCCTGAAAGCTGGATTCCCACCGATCGTTTTATTTCCAATATTAGCCCAGTAGCTGAAAAGTAGGCGCAAAAAAGTCCTGCCAAAATCACATAGGTTGTCATGTTACAATTTAGTCAATAAAGGCCTACGACTGGAGAGAAACCGAGTGCTTTGACGCTCGCCGTTCGGCCCCACGACCTCTGAGAGGCTTGGAAGAGGACTCCTCTGATAGCTGGATTCCCACCGATCGTTTGTTTCAAATCTTAGCCCAGTAGCTTTAAAGTAGGCGCTAAAAAGTCCTGCCAAAATCACATAGGTCGTCATGTTACAATTTACTCAATAAAGGCCAACTATTGGAGAGAAACCGAGTGCTTTGACTCTCGCCGTTCGGCCCCACACGCCGTCCAGAGACTCGGGGGAGGCCTCCCCTGAAAGCTGGATTCCCACTGATCGTTTGTTTCAAATCTTAGCCCACTAGCTCAAAAGTAAGCGCTAAAAAGTCGTCCCGAAGTCAAATCGGGTCGTCATGGTACTCGAGCGAAACTGAGTGGCTTTAACGCTCGACGCTCGGCCCCACAGCCGTCCAGAGACTCGGGGGAGGCCTCCCCTGAAAGCTGGATTGCCACCGATCGTTTGTTTCAAATCTTAGCCCACTAGCTCAAAACTAGGCGCTAAAATGTCCTGCCAAAGTCACATAGGTCGTCATGTTACAATTTAGTCAATAAAGGCCTACTACTGGAGCGGAACAGAGTGCTTTGACGCTCGCCGTTCGGCCCCACGACCTCTGAGAGGCTTGGAAGTGGCCTCCTCTGAAAGCTGGATTCCCACCGATCGTTTGTTTCAAATCTTAGCACAGTATCTAAAAAGTAGGGGCTAAAACGTCCTGCCAAAATCACATAGGTCGTCATGTTACAATTTACTCAATAAAGGCCAACTACTGGAGAGAAACCGAGTGCTTTGACTCTCGCCGTTCGCCCCCCACAGCCGTCCAGAGACTCGGGGGAGACCTCCCCCTGAAAGCTGGATTCCCACCGATCGTTTGTGTCAAATCGTAGCCAGTAGCTCAAAAGTAAGCGCTAAAAAGTCCTGCCAAAGTCACATAGGTCGTCATGTTACAATTTAGTCAATAAAGGCCTACTACTGGAGTGAAACCGAGTGCTTTGACGCTCGCCGTTAGGCCCCACGACCTCTGAGAGGCTTGGAAGTGGCCTCCCCTGAAAGCTGGATTCCCAAGGATTGTCTGTGTGAATTCCTAGCCCGCTAGGCTGAAATTAAGCGACCTAAAGTCATGCCGAAGTCAAATCGTTCGTCATGGTACTCGAGCGAAACTGAGTGCTTTAACGCTCACCGCTCGGGCCCCACAGCCGTCCAGAGACTCGGGGGAGGACTCCCCTGAAAGCTGGATTCCCACCGATCGTTTGTTTCAAGTCTTAGCGCACTAGGTCAAAAGTAAGCGCTAAAAAGTCCTGCCAAAATCACATAGGTTGTCATGTTACAATTTAGTCAATAAAGGCCTACTACTGGAGCGAAACCGAGTGCTTTGACGCTCGCCGTTCGGGCCCCACGACCTCCGAGAGGCTTGGAAGAGGCCTCCCTGAAAGCTGGATTCCCACCGATCGTTTGTTTCAAATCTTAGCCCAGTAGCTGAAACGTAGGCGCTAAAAAGTCCTGCCAAAATCACATAGTTCCTCATGTTACAATTTAGTCAATAAAGGCCTCCTACTGGACAGAAACTGAGTGCTTTAACGCTCGCCGCTCGGCCCCACAGCCGCCCAGAGACTCGGGGGAGGCCTCCCCTGAAAGCTGGATTCCCACCGATTCGTATGTTTCAAATCTTAGCCCAGTAGCTGAAAAGTAGGCGCAAAAAAGTCCTGCCAAAATCACATAGGTTGTCATGTTACAATTTAGTCAATAAAGGCCTACGACTGGAGAGAAACCGAGTGCTTTGACGCTCGCCGTTCGGCCCCACAACCTCTGAGAGGCTTGGAAGAGGCCTCCTCTGATAGCTGGATTCCCACCGATCGTTTGTTTCAAATCTTAGCCCAGTAGCTGAAAAGTAGGCGCTAAAAAGTCCTGCCAAAATCACATATGTCGTCATGTTACAATTTACTCAATAAAGGCCTACTACTGGATCGTT
>NW_026904643.1:0-7952 GCF_024500275.1 Phycodurus eques | reverse complement strand
ACAGCCGTCCAGAGATGCAGGGGAGGCCTCCCCTGAAATCTGGATTCCAGCCGATCGTTTGTTTCAAATCTTAGCGCACTAGTTCAAAAGTAGGCACTAAAAAGTCCTGCCAAAGTCACATAGGTTGTCATGTTACAATTTAGTCAATAAAGGCCTACTACTGGAGAGAAACCGAGTGCTTTGACGCTCGTCGTTCGGCCCCACAGCCGTCCAGAGACTCGCGAGAGGCCTCCCCTGACAGCTGGATTCCCACCGATCGTTTGTTTCAAATCTTAGCCCACTAGTTCAAAAGTAGGCGCTAAAAAGTCCTGCCAAAATCACATAGGTCGTCACGTTACAATTTACTTAATAAAGGCCAACTACTGGAGAGAAACCGAGTGCTTTGACGCTCGCCGTTCGCCCCCACAGCCGTCCAGAGACTCGGGGGAGGCCTCCCCTGAAAGCTGGATTCCCACCGATCGTTTATTTCCAATCTTAGCCCACTAGCTCAAAAGTAAGCGCTAAAAAGTCCTGCCAAAGTCAAATAGGTCGTCATGTTACAATTTATTCAATAAAAGCCTACTACTGGAGCGAAACCGAGTGCTTTGACGCTCGCCGTTCGGCCTCACGAGCTCCGAGAGGCTTGGAAGAGGCCTCCCTTTAAAGCTGGATTCCCAAAGCTTGTCTGTGTAAACTCCTAGCTCGCTAGGCAGTAATTAACCGACCTAAAGTCGTGCCGAAGTCAAATCGGTCGTCATGGTACTTGAGCGAAACTGAGTGCTTTAACGCTCGCCGTTCGCCCCCACAGCCGTGCAGAGACTCGGGGGAGCCCTCCCCTGAAAGCCGGATTCCCACCAATCGTTTGTTTCAAATCTTAGCCCACTAGCTCAAAAGTAAGCGCTAAAAAGTCCTGCCAAAGTCACATAGGTCGTCATGTTACAATTTAGTCAATAAAAGCCTACTACTTGAGCGAAACTGAGTGCTTTAATGCTCGCCGCTCGGCCCCACAGCCTTCCAGAGACTCGGGGGAGGACTCCCCTGAAAGCTGGATTCCCACCGATCGTTTGTTTCAAATCTTAGCGCACTAGGTCAAAAGTAAGCGCTAAAAAGTTCTCCCAAAGTCACATAGGTTGTCATGCTACAATTTAGTCAATAAAGGCCTACTACTGGAGCGAAACCGAGTGCTTTAACGCTCGCCGTTCGCCCCCACAACCGTGCAGAGACTCGGGGGAGGCCTCCCCTGAAAGCCGGATTCCCACCAATCGTTTGTTTCAAATCTTAGCCCACTAGCTCAAAAGTAAGCGCTAAAAAGTCCTGCCAAAGTCACATAGGTCGTCATGTTACAATTTAGTCAATAAAAGCCTACTACTTGAGCGTAACTGAGTGCTTTGACGCTCGTCGTTCGGCCCCACAGCCGTCCAGAGACTCGGGAGAGGCCTCCCCTGACAGCTGGATTCCCACCGATCGTTTGTTTCAAATCTTAGCCCACTAGTTCAAAAGTAGGCGCTAAAAAGTCCTGCCAAAATCACATAGGTCGTCACGTTACAATTTACTTAATAAAGGCCAACTACTGGAGAGAAACCGAGTGCTTTGACGCTCGCCGTTCGCCCCCACAGCCGTCCAGACACTCGGGGGAGGCCTCCCTTTAAAGCTGGATTCCCAAGGCTTGTCTGTGTAAACTCCTAGCCCGCTAGGCAGTAATTAAGCGACCTAAAGTCGTACCGAAGTCAAATCGGTCGTCATGGTACTTGAGCGAAACTGAGTGCTTTAACGCTCGCCGTTCGCCCCCACAGCCGTGCAGAGACTCGGGGGAGGCCTCCCCTGAAAGCCGGATTCCCACCGATCGTTTGTTTCAAATCTTAGCCCACTAGCTCAAAAGTAAGCCCTAAAAAGTCCTGCCAAAGTCACATAGGTCGTCATGTTACAATTTAGTCAATAAAAGCCTACTACTTGAGCGAAACTGAATGCTTTAACGCTCGCCGCTCGGCCCCACAGCCTTCCAGAGACTCGGGGGAGGACTCCCCTGAAAGCTGGATTACCACCGATCGTTTGTTTCAAATCTTAGCGCACTAGGTCAAAAGTAAGCGCTAAAAAGTCCTCCCAAAGTCACATAGGTTGTCATGTTACAATTTAGTCAATAAAGGCCTAATACTGGAGCGAAACCGAGTGCTTTGACGCTCGCCGTTCGGGCCCACGACCTCCGAGAGGCTTGGAAGAGGCCTCCCCTGAAAGGTGGCTTCCCAACGATCGTTTCTTTCAAATCTTAGACCAATAGCTGAAAAGTAGGCGCTAAAAAGTCGTGCCAAAATCACATAGGTCGTCATGTTACAATTTACTCAATAAAGGCCAACTACTGGAGAGAAACCGAGTGCTTTGACGCTCGCCGTTCGGCCCCACGACCTCTGAGAGGCTTGGAATAGGCCTCCCCTGAAAGCTGGATTCCCACCGATCGTTTGTTTAAAATCTTAGCCCAGTAGCTGAAAAGTAGGCGCTACAAAGTCCTGCCAAAATCACATAGGTCGTCATGTTATAATTTACTCAATAAAGGCCTACCACTGGAGAGAAACCGAGTGCTTTGACGCTCGCCGTTCGGCCCCACAGCCGTCCAGAGACTCGGGAGAGGCCTCCCCTGAAAGCTGGATTCCCACCGATCGTTTCTTTCAAATCTTAGCCCACTAGTTCAAAGGTAGGCGCTAAAAAGTCCTGCCAAAATCACATATGTCGTCATGTTACAATTTAGTCAATAAAGGCCGACTACTGGAGCGAAACCGAGTGCTTTGACGCTCGCCGTTCGGCCCCACGACCTCCGAGAGGCTTGGAAGAGGCCTCCCCTGAAAGCTGGATTCCCACCGATCGTTTGTTTCAAATCTTAGCCCACTAGTTCAAAAGTAGGCGCTAAAATGTCCTGCCAAAGTCACATAGGTCGTCATGTTACAATTTAGTCAATAAAGGCCTACTACTGGAGAGAAACCGAGTGCTTTGACGCTCGCCGTTCGGCCCCACAGCCGTCCAGAGATGCAGGGGAGGCCTCCCCTGAAATCTGGATTCCAGCCGATCGTTTGTTTCAAATCTTAGCGCACTAGTTCAAAAGTAGGCACTAAAAAGTCCTGCCAAAGTCACATAGGTTGTCATGTTACAATTTAGTCAATAAAGGCCTACTACTGGAGAGAAACCGAGTGCTTTGACGCTCGTCGTTCGGCCCCACAGCCGTCCAGAGACTCGCGAGAGGCCTCCCCTGACAGCTGGATTCCCACCGATCGTTTGTTTCAAATCTTAGCCCACTAGTTCAAAAGTAGGCGCTAAAAAGTCCTGCCAAAATCACATAGGTCGTCACGTTACAATTTACTTAATAAAGGCCAACTACTGGAGAGAAACCGAGTGCTTTGACGCTCGCCGTTCGCCCCCACAGCCGTCCAGAGACTCGGGGGAGGCCTCCCCTGAAAGCTGGATTCCCACCGATCGTTTATTTCCAATCTTAGCCCACTAGCTCAAAAGTAAGCGCTAAAAAGTCCTGCCAAAGTCAAATAGGTCGTCATGTTACAATTTATTCAATAAAAGCCTACTACTGGAGCGAAACCGAGTGCTTTGACGCTCGCCGTTCGGCCTCACGAGCTCCGAGAGGCTTGGAAGAGGCCTCCCTTTAAAGCTGGATTCCCAAAGCTTGTCTGTGTAAACTCCTAGCTCGCTAGGCAGTAATTAACCGACCTAAAGTCGTGCCGAAGTCAAATCGGTCGTCATGGTACTTGAGCGAAACTGAGTGCTTTAACGCTCGCCGTTCGCCCCCACAGCCGTGCAGAGACTCGGGGGAGCCCTCCCCTGAAAGCCGGATTCCCACCAATCGTTTGTTTCAAATCTTAGCCCACTAGCTCAAAAGTAAGCGCTAAAAAGTCCTGCCAAAGTCACATAGGTCGTCATGTTACAATTTAGTCAATAAAAGCCTACTACTTGAGCGAAACTGAGTGCTTTAATGCTCGCCGCTCGGCCCCACAGCCTTCCAGAGACTCGGGGGAGGACTCCCCTGAAAGCTGGATTCCCACCGATCGTTTGTTTCAAATCTTAGCGCACTAGGTCAAAAGTAAGCGCTAAAAAGTTCTCCCAAAGTCACATAGGTTGTCATGCTACAATTTAGTCAATAAAGGCCTACTACTGGAGCGAAACCGAGTGCTTTAACGCTCGCCGTTCGCCCCCACAACCGTGCAGAGACTCGGGGGAGGCCTCCCCTGAAAGCCGGATTCCCACCAATCGTTTGTTTCAAATCTTAGCCCACTAGCTCAAAAGTAAGCGCTAAAAAGTCCTGCCAAAGTCACATAGGTCGTCATGTTACAATTTAGTCAATAAAAGCCTACTACTTGAGCGTAACTGAGTGCTTTGACGCTCGTCGTTCGGCCCCACAGCCGTCCAGAGACTCGGGAGAGGCCTCCCCTGACAGCTGGATTCCCACCGATCGTTTGTTTCAAATCTTAGCCCACTAGTTCAAAAGTAGGCGCTAAAAAGTCCTGCCAAAATCACATAGGTCGTCACGTTACAATTTACTTAATAAAGGCCAACTACTGGAGAGAAACCGAGTGCTTTGACGCTCGCCGTTCGCCCCCACAGCCGTCCAGACACTCGGGGGAGGCCTCCCTTTAAAGCTGGATTCCCAAGGCTTGTCTGTGTAAACTCCTAGCCCGCTAGGCAGTAATTAAGCGACCTAAAGTCGTACCGAAGTCAAATCGGTCGTCATGGTACTTGAGCGAAACTGAGTGCTTTAACGCTCGCCGTTCGCCCCCACAGCCGTGCAGAGACTCGGGGGAGGCCTCCCCTGAAAGCCGGATTCCCACCGATCGTTTGTTTCAAATCTTAGCCCACTAGCTCAAAAGTAAGCCCTAAAAAGTCCTGCCAAAGTCACATAGGTCGTCATGTTACAATTTAGTCAATAAAAGCCTACTACTTGAGCGAAACTGAATGCTTTAACGCTCGCCGCTCGGCCCCACAGCCTTCCAGAGACTCGGGGGAGGACTCCCCTGAAAGCTGGATTACCACCGATCATTTGTTTCAAATCTTAGCGCACTAGGTCAAAAGTAAGCGCTAAAAAGTCCTCCCAAAGTCACATAGGTTGTCATGTTACAATTTAGTCAATAAAGGCCTAATACTGGAGCGAAACCGAGTGCTTTGACGCTCGCCGTTCGGGCCCACGACCTCCGAGAGGCTTGGAAGAGGCCTCCCCTGAAAGGTGGCTTCCCAACGATCGTTTCTTTCAAATCTTAGACCAATAGCTGAAAAGTAGGCGCTAAAAAGTCGTGCCAAAATCACATAGGTCGTCATGTTACAATTTAGTCAATAAAGGCCTCCGACTGGACCGAAACTGAGTGCTTTAACGCTTGCCGATCGGCCCCACAGCTGTCCAGAGACTCGGGGGAGGCCTCCCCTGAAAGCTGGATTACCACCGATCGTTTGTTTCAAATCTTAGCGCACTAGGTCAAAAGTAAGCGCTAAAAAGTCCTCCCAAAGTCACATAGGTTGTCATGTTACAATTTAGTCAATAAAGGCCTAATACTGGAGCGAAACCGAGTGCTTTGACGCTCGCCGTTCGGGCCCACGACCTCCGAGAGGCTTGGAAGAGGCCTCCCCTGAAAGGTGGCTTCCCACCGATCGTTTCTTTCAAATCTTAGCCCAATAGCTGAAAAGTAGGCGCTAAAAAGTCCTGCCAAAGTCACATAGGTCGTCATGCTACAATTTAGTCAATAAAAGCCTACTACTGGGGCGAAACCGAGTGCTTTGACGCTCGCCGTTCGGCCTCACAAGCTCCCAGAGGCTTGGAAGAGGCCTCCCTTTAAAGCTGGATTCCCAAGGCTTGTCTGTGTAAATTCCTAGCCCGCTAGGTAGAATTTAAGCGACCTAAAGTCGTGCCGAAGTCAAATCGGTCGTCATGGTACTTGAGCGAAACTGAGTGCTTTAACGCTCGCCGCTCGGCCCCACAGCCTTCCAGAGACTCGGGGGAGGACTCCCCTGAAAGCTGGATTCCCACCGATCGTTTGTTTCAAATCTTAGCCCACTAGCTCAAAAGTAAGCGCTAAAAAGTCCTGCCAAAGTCACATAGGTCGTCATGTTACAATTTAGTCAATAAAAGCCGACTACTTGAGCGAAAATGAGTCCTTTAACGCTTGCCGCTCGGCCCCACAGCCTTCCAAAGACTCGGGGGAGGACTCCCCTGAAAGCTGGATTCCCACCGATCGTTTGTTTCAAATCTTAGCGCACTAGGTCAAAAGTAAGCGCTAAAAAGTCCTCCCAAAGTCACATAGATTGTCATGTTACAATTTAGTCAATAAAGGCTTACTACTGGAGCGAAACTGAGTGCTTTGACGCTCGCCGTTCGCCCCCACAGCCGTCCAGAGACTCGGGGGAGGCCTCCCCTGAAAGCTGGAGTCCCACCAATCGTTTGTTTCAAATCTTAGCCCACTAGCTCAAAAGTAAGCGCTAAAAAGTCCTGCCAAAGTCACATAGGTCGTCATGTTACAATTTAGTCAATAAAAGCCTACTACTGGTGCGAAACCGAGTGCTTTGACGCTCGCCGTTCGACCTCACGAGCTCCGAGAGGCTTGGAAGAGGCCTCCTTGAAAGCTGGCTTCCCACCGATCGTTTGTTTCAAATCTTAGCCCAATAGCTGAAAAGTAGGCGCTAAAAAGTCCTGCCAAAATCACATAGGTCGTCATGTTACAATTTAGTCAATAAAGGCCTCCGACTGGACCGAAACTGAGTGCTTTAACGCTCGCCGCTCGGCCCCACAGCCGTCCAGAGACTCGGGGGAGGACTCCCCTTAAAGCTGGATTCCCACCGATCGTTTGTTTCAAATCTTAGCGCACTAGGTCAAAAGTAAGCGCTAAAAAGTCCTCCCAAAGTCACATAGGTTGTCATGTTACAATTTAGTCAATAAAGGCCTACTACTGGAGCGAAACCGAGTGCTTTGACGCTCGCCGTTCGGGCCCACGACCTCCGAGAGGCTTAGATGAGGCCTCCCTGAAAGCTGGCTTCCCACCGATCGTTTGTTTCAAATCTTAGCCCAATAGCTGAAAAGTAGGCGCTAAAAAGTCCTGCCAAAATCACATAGGTCGTCATGTTACAATTTAGTCAAAAAAGGCCTCCGACTGGACCGAAACTGAGTGCTTTAACGCTCGCCGCTCGGCCCCACAGCCGTCCAGAGACTAGGGGGAGGCCTCCCCTGAAAGCTGGATTCCCATGATCGTTTGTTTCAAATCTTAGCCCACTAGCTCAAACGTGGGCGCTAAAAAGTCCTGGCAAAATCACATAGGTCGTCATGTTACAATTTACTCAATAAAGGCCAACTACTGGAGAGAAACCGAGTGCTTTGACGCTCGCCGTTCGGCCCCACGACCTCTGAGAGGCTTGGAATAGGCCTCCCCTGAAAGCTGGATTCCCACCGATCGTTTGTTTAAAATCTTAGCCCAGTAGCTGAAAAGTAGGCGCTACAAAGTCCTGCCAAAATCACATAGGTCGTCACGTTATAATTTACTCAATAAAGGCCTACCACTGGAGAGAAACCGAGTGCTTTGACGCTCGCCGTTCGGCCCCACAGCCGTCCAGAGACTCGGGAGAGGCCTCCCCTGAAAGCTGGATTCCCACCGATCGTTTCTTTCAAATCTTAGCCCACTAGTTCAAAGGTAGGCGCTAAAAAGTCCTGCCAAAATCACATATGTCGTCATGTTACAATTTAGTCAATAAAGGCCGACTACTGGAGCGAAACCGAGTGCTTTGACGCTCGCCGTTCGGCCCCACGACCTCCGAGAGGCTTGGAAGAGGCCTCCCCTGAAAGCTGGATTCCCACCGATCGTTTGTTTCAAATCTTAGCCCACTAGTTCAAAAGTAGGCGCTAAAATGTCCTGCCAAAGTCACATAGGTCGTCATGTTACAATTTAGTCAATAAAGGCCTACTACTGGAGAGAAACCGAGTGCTTTGACGCTCGCCGTTCGGCCCC
>NW_026904642.1:0-8048 GCF_024500275.1 Phycodurus eques | reverse complement strand
ACCATGTGGCTTACTTCCATACTACCCTGAGAACGCCTGATCTCGTCTGATCTCAGAAGCTAAGCAGAGTAGGGCCTGGTTAGTACTTGGATGGAAGACCGCCTGGGAATCCCAGGTGGTGTAAACTTTTCACTTTAGATTCTCGTGGAATCGTTTTCTTATCGGTGGTTGACCTAAATTCTAATGCAGTCATTCTCTCTCTTATGATTTACCATCTCTTTATTAGGAGACAGAATCTTCAAGTAGCTTTTTTAAACATCCCGTTTCTCCTTTTCCGACAGTAAAAATAAAATAAAATCGATTCACACATATATCTATATATCTCTCTCTCTCTCTCTCTCTCTCTATATATATATATATATATATATATATATATATATATATTAGTATCATGTGATACGTCACAATTTTATCACATCAGTGCTTTTAATTGGCTCGAGGCAAAGGATACAAAGGTATGGATTTTTAAATGATTCGTAATTATTGCACATTATTGTGTGGACCTCAAAGTTCGCATCATCCACACAAAAAAAATCAAAAATAGACCAGCCAACAATTGGAGAATAAAGATGACGCGATCCGCTCGAGATATTTTTAAGCGAAATATGATATTTTTTAAATATAAAATGTTGCTTTTCAGGTAAACATGTGGCTTACTTCCATACTACCCTGAGAACGCCTGATCTCGTCTGATCTCAGAAGCTAAGCAGCGGTGGGCCTGGTTAGTACTTGGATGGGATCCCCTCTGGGAATACCAGGTGGTGTAAACTTTTCACTATTAGATTCTCGTGGAATCGTTTCTTATCGGTGGGTTGACCTAAATATAATGCCGTCATCTCTCTCTTACGATTTACCGTCTCTTTATAGGAGACAGAATCTGCAAGTACGTTTTTTAAACATCCCGTTTCTCCTTTTCCGACAGTAAAAATAAAATAAAATCTAGACCACACATATATCTATTTATTATATATATATATATATATATATATATATATATATATATATATGAGTATCACGTGATACGTCACAATTTTATCACATCAGTGATTTTAATTGGCTCGAGGCTAAGGATACAAAGGTATGGATTTTTAAATGATTCGTAATTATTGCACATTATTGTGTGGACCTCAAAGTTCGCATCATCCACACAAAAAAAATCCAAAATAGACCAGCCAACAATGATATATATATTTTTTTTAAATATATTTTTCGAGATATTTTTAAGCGAAATATGATATTTTTTAAATATAAAATGTTGCTTTTCAGGTAACCATGTGGCTTACGGCCATACTACCCTGAGAACGCCTGATCTAGTCCGATCTCGGAAGCTAAGCCTGGGAATACCAGGTGCCGAAAGCTTTTTCACTTTAGATTCTCGTGGAATCGTTTTCTTATCGGTGGTTGACCTTAATTATAATGCAGTCATTCTCTCTTATGATTTACCGTCTCTTTATTAGGAGACAGAATCTTCACGTACCTTTTTTAAACATCCCGTTTCTCCTTTTCCGACAGTAAAAATAAAATAAAATCTAGACACACATATATTGAAATATATATATCTATATATATGTATATATTTTAGTATCACGTGATACGTCACAATTTTATCACATCAGTGCTTTTAATTGGCTCGAGGCTAAGGATACGAAGGTATGGATTTTTAAATGATCCGTTATTATTGCACATTATTGTGTGGACCTCAAAGCCACGGTTTATGAACCCGAACCACTTCAGATGAACACATTACAGTCGAGTGAATGGCAGTATTAGTTGGAGTAGATGAGATAGAGTAAATTCAATCAGAATAAGCAGAATAAAAATCAGAATCCTCTTTATTTGCCGAGTATGTCAGAAACATACAAGGAATCTTTCTCCGGTAGTTGGAGCCCCTCACGTGTGACAACGGACAGCTATTTGACAGAAAATACTTTGGAGACATAATCACATTAGACCAAAGTACGGAGAGTCACTCAGCAATAAAAGGTTACCGGTAATGTGATCATGTCGATGCAAATTTTGTGTTATTTTTTTGACAATTGTGCAAATGATGCCGAGTCCTCTCGCAATTTAGAGCAATTTGAAATGACTGATCAAGCAATAATCTGGTACAGTGACAATTGTGCAAAACGCGCAGAGACTTCGAGAAATGTAAGCAGTATAAAGCAAATTGTAGTGCGATAATCTGGAACAGCGTCCATTTTGCAAATTTTTTTTTTTAAGCGAAATATGATATTTTTTAAATATAAAATGTTGCTTTTCAGGTAACCATGTGGCGATACACACTTATATCTATATATATATATATTTATATTTATATATATATATATTAGTATCACGTGATACGTCACAATTTTATCACATCAGTGCTTTTAATTGGCTCGAGGCTAAGGATACAAAGGTATCGATTTTTAAATGATTCGTAATTATTGCACATTATTGTGTGGACCTCAAAGTTCACATCATCCACACACAAAAAATCGAAAATAGACCAGCCAACAATTGGAGAATAAAGATGACGCGATCCGCTCGAGATATTTTTAAGCGAAATATGATATTTTTTAAATATAAAATGTTGCTTTTTCAGGTAACCATGTGGCTTACGGCCATACTACCCTGAGAACGCCTGCTCTCGGAAGCTAAGCAGGGGCGGGCTTGGTTAGTACTTGGATGGGAGACCGCCTGGGAATACCAGGTGCCGTAAGCTTTGTCACTTTAGATTCTCTTGGAATCGTTTTCTTATCGGTGGTTGACCTAAATTATAATGCAGTCATCCTCTCTCTTATGATTTACCGTCTCTTTATTAGGAGACAGAATCTTCAAGTACCTTTTTTAAACATCCCGTTTCTCCTTTTCCAACAGTAAAAATAAAATAAAATCGATACACACATATATCTATATATATATATAGATAGATATATATTAGTATCACGTGATACGTCACAATTTTATCACATCAGTGCTTATAATTGGCTCGAGGCAAAGGATACAAAGGTATGGATTTTTAAATGATTCGTAATTATTGCACATTATTGTGTGGACCTCAAAGTTCGCATCATCCACACAAACAAAATCCAAAATAGACCAGCCAACAATTGGAGAATAAAGATGACGCGATCCGCTCGAGATATTTTTAAGCGAAATATGATATTTTTTAAATATAAAATGTTGCTTTTCAAGTAAACATGTGGCTTACGGCCATACTACCCTGAAAACACCCGATCTCGGAAGCTAAGCAGGGGCGGGCCTGGTTAGTACTTGGATGGGAGACCGCCTGGGAATACCAGGTGCCGTAAGCTTTTTCACTTTAGATTCTCGTGGAATCGTTTTCTTATCGGTGGTTGACCGAAATTATAATGCAGTCATCCTCTCTCTTATGATTTACCGTCTCTTTATTAGGAGACAGAATCTTCAAGTAGCTTTATTAAACATCCCGTTTCTCCTTTTCCGACAGTAAAAATAAAATAAAATCGATATACACATATATCTATATATATATATCTATATATATATATAATATATATATATATATATATATATATATATATATATATATATATTAGTATCACGTGATACGTCACAATTTTATCACATCAGTGCTTTTAATTGGCTCGAGGCTAAGGATACAAAGGTATGGATTTTTAAATGATTCGTAATTATTGCACATTATTGTGTGGACCTCAAAGTTCGCATCATCCACACACAAAAAATCCAAAATAGACCAGCCAACAATTGGAGAATAAAGATGATGCGATCCGCTCGAGATATTTTTAAGCGAAATATGATATTTTTTAAATATAAAATTTTGCTTTTCAGGTCACCATGTGGCTTACGGCCATACTACCCTGAGGAAACCCGATCTCTGAAGCTAAGCAGGGGTGGGCCTGGTTAGTACTTGGATGGGAGACCGCCTGGGAATACCAGGTCCCATAAGTTTTTCACTTTAGATTCTCGTGGAATCGTTTTCTTATCGGTGGTTGACCGAAATTATAATGCAGTCATCCTCTCTCTTATGATTTACCGTCTCTTTATTAGGAGACAGAATCTTCAAGTACCTTTTTTAAACATCCCGTTTCTCCTTTTCCGACAGTAAAAATAAAATAAAATCGATACACACATATAT
The DNA here is from genome assembly GCF_024500275.1 of Phycodurus eques. NCBI lineage: Eukaryota > Metazoa > Chordata > Actinopteri > Syngnathiformes > Syngnathidae > Phycodurus > Phycodurus eques. Next base: position 3,928 of record NW_026904642.1, on the reverse strand, counting down.
CTATATATATATATATATATATATATATTAGTATCACGTGATACGTCACAATTTTATCACATCAGTGCTTTTAATTGGCTCGAGGCTAAGGATACAAAGGTATGGATTTTTAAATGATTCGTAATTATTGCACATTATTGTGTGGACCTCAAAGTTCGCATCATCCACACAAAAAAAAATCCAAAATAGACCAGCCAACAATTGGAGAATAAAGATGACGCGATCCGCTCGAGATATTTTTAAGCGAAATATGATATTTTTTACATATAAAATGTTGCTTTTGAGGTAACCATGTGGCTTATGGCCATACTACCCTGAGAACGCCCGATCTCGGAAGCTAAGTAGGGGCGAGCCTGGTTAGTACTTGGATGGGAGACCGCCTGGGAATACCAGGTGCCGTAAGCTTTTTCACTTTAGATTCTCGTGGAATCGTTTTCTTTTCGGTGGTTGACCGAAATTATAATGCAGTCATCCTCTCTCTTATGATTTACTGTCTCTTTATTAGGAGACAGAATCTTCAAGTAGCTTTTTTAAACATCCCGTTTCTCCTTTTCCGACAGTAAAAATAAAATAAAATTGATACACACATATATCTATATATATATATATGTATATATATGTATATATATATATATATATATATATATATATATATATAGAGAGAGAGAGAGAGAGAGAGAGAGAGAGAGAGAGATAGAAATATATATATTAGTATCACGTGATACGTCACAATTTTATCACATCAGTGCTTTTAATTGGCTCGAGGCTAAGGATACAAAGGTATGGATTTTTAAATGATTCGTAATTATTGCACATTATTGTGTGGACCTCAAAGTTCGCATCATCCACACAAAAAAAAATCCAAAATAGACCAGCCAACAATTGGAGAATAAAGATGACGCGATCCGCTTGAGATATTTTTAAGCGAAATATGATATTTTTTAAATATAAAATGTTGCTTTTCAGGTAACCATGTGGCTTACGGCCATACTACCCTGAGAACGCCCGATCTCGGAAGCTAAGCAGGGGCGGGCCTGGTTAGTACTTGGATGGGAGACCGCCTGGGAATACCAGGTGCCGTAAGCTTTTTCACTTTAGATTCTCGTGGAATCGTTTTCTTATCGGTGGTTGACCTAAATTATAATGCAGTCATCCTCTCTCTTATGATTTACCGTCTCTTTATTAGGAGACAGAATCTTCAAGTACCTTTTTTAAACATCCCGTTTCTCCTTTTCCGACAGTAAAAATAAAATAAAATCGATATACACATATATATATATATATATATATATATATATATATATATATATATATATTAGTATTACGTGATACGTCACAATTTTATCACATCAGTGCTTTTAATTGGCTCGAGGCTAAGGATACAAAGGTATGGATTTTTAAATGATTCGTAATTATTGCACATTATTGTGTGGACCTCAAAGTTCGCATCATCCACACACAAAAAATCCAAAATAGACCAGCCAACAATTGGAGAATAAAGATGATGCGATCCGCTCGAGATATTTTTAAGCGAAATATGATATTTTTTAAATATAAAATTTTGCTTTTCAGGTCACCATGTGGCTTACGGCCATACTACCCTGAGGAAACCCGATCTCTGAAGCTAAGCAGGGGTGGGCCTGGTTAGTACTTGGATGGGAGACCGCCTGGGAATACCAGGTCCCATAAGTTTTTCACTTTGGATTCTCGTGGAATCGTTTTCTTATCGGTGGTTGACCGAAATTATAATGCAGTCATCCTCTCTCTTATGATTTACCGTCTCTTTATTAGGAGACAGAATCTTCAAGTACCTTTTTTAAACATCCCGTTTCTCCTTTTCCGACAGTAAAAATAAAATAAAATCGATACACACATATATCTATATATATATATATATATATATATATATATATATTAGTATCACGTGATACGTCACAATTTTATCACATCAGTGCTTTTAATTGGCTCGAGGCTAAGGATACAAAGGTATGGATTTTTAAATGATTCGTAATTATTGCACATTATTGTGTGGACCTCAAAGTTCGCATCATCCACACAAAAAAAAATCCAAAATAGACCAGCCAACAATTGGAGAATAAAGATGACGCGATCCGCTCGAGATATTTTTAAGCGAAATATGATATTTTTTACATATAAAATGTTGCTTTTGAGGTAACCATGTGGCTTATGGCCATACTACCCTGAGAACGCCCGATCTCGGAAGCTAAGTAGGGGCGAGCCTGGTTAGTACTTGGATGGGAGACCGCCTGGGAATACCAGGTGCCGTAAGCTTTTTCACTTTAGATTCTCGTGGAATCGTTTTCTTTTCGGTGGTTGACCGAAATTATAATGCAGTCATCCTCTCTCTTATGATTTACTGTCTCTTTATTAGGAGACAGAATCTTCAAGTAGCTTTTTTAAACATCCCGTTTCTCCTTTTCCGACAGTAAAAATTAAATAAAATTGATACACACATATATCTATATATATATATATGTATATATATGTATATATATATATATATATATATATATATAGAGAGAGAGAGAGAGAGAGAGAGAGAGAGAGAGAGAGAGAGATAGAAATATATATATTAGTATCACGTGATACGTCACAATTTTATCACATCAGTGCTTTTAATTGGCTCGAGGCTAAGGATACAAAGGTATGGATTTTTAAATGATTCGTAATTATTGCACATTATTGTGTGGACCTCAAAGTTCGCATCATCCACACACAAAAAATCCAAAATAGACCAGCCAACAATTGGAGAATAAAGATGACGCGATCCGCTTGAGATATTTTTAAGCGAAATATGATATTTTTTAAATATAAAATGTTGCTTTTCAGGTAACCATGTGGCTTACGGCCATACTACCCTGAGAACGCCCGATCTCGGAAGCTAAGCAGGGGCGGGCCTGGTTAGTACTTGGATGGGAGACCGCCTGGGAATACCAGGTGCCGTAAGCTTTTTCACTTTAGATTCTCGTGGAATCGTTTTCTTATCGGTGGTTGACCTAAATTATAATGCAGTCATCCTCTCTCTTATGATTTACCGTCTCTTTATTAGGAGACAGAATCTTCAAGTACCTTTTTTAAACATCCCGTTTCTCCTTTTCCGACAGTAAAAATAAAATAAAATCGATATACACACATATATATATATATATATATATATATATATATATATATATATATATATATATATTAGTATTACGTGATACGTCACAATTTTATCACATCAGTGCTTTTAATTGGCTCGAGGCTAAGGATACAAAGGTATGGATTTTTAAATGATTCGTAATTATTGCACATTATTGTGTGGACCTCAAAGCCACGGTTTATGAACCCAAACCACTTCCGAGGAATACATTACTGTCAAGTGAAAGGTAGTATTAGTTGGAGGAGATGAGATAGAGTAAATTCAATCAGAATCAGCAGAATCAAAATCAGAATCCTCTTTATTTGCCGAGTATGTCAGAAACATACAAGGAATTTTTCTCCGGTAGTTGGAGCCCCTCTCGTGTGACAACGGACAGCCATTTGACAAAAAATACTTTGGAGACATAATCACATTAGACCAAAGTACGGAGAGTCACTCAGCAATTACCGGGAATGTGATCATGTCGATGCAAATTTTGTGTTATTTTTTTGACAATTGTGCAAATGATGCAGAGTCCTCTCGCAATTTAGAGTAATTTGAAATGACTGATCGAGCAATAATCTGGGACAGTGACAATTGTGCAACTGTACTCATTGTTTAGCTTCAAACATGCATTCTGAACTAATATGTATTTTTTTAACTATTGCAGGATGAAGTCAGTCAAATTCGCAATCTGGAGATAAGTCGAGTAGTTGTCCATCTACAAATCGACGCTTTCTGAGTTCACTCACCTGAGTGTCGTGTGTGTGTGTGTGTGTGTGTGTG
>NW_026904641.1:0-8074 GCF_024500275.1 Phycodurus eques | reverse complement strand
ATTTAGTCAATATAGCCCTACTACTGGAGCGAAACAGAATGCTTCGACGCTCGTGTTTCGGCCGCACGACCTCCGAGAGGCTTGGAAGAGACCTCATCTGAAAGGTGGATTCACAACGATCGAGTGTGTCAAACGTCAGCCCACTAGTTCCAACTTAAGGGTTCAAATGTTCTGCCGAAATCACATAGGTCGTCATGTTTCAATTTAGTCAATAAAGGCCTACTACTGGAGCGAAACGGAATGCTTTGACGCTCGTGTTTCAGCCGCACGACCTCCGAGAGGCTTGGAAGAGACCTCATCTGAAAGGTGGATTCAAAACGATCGAGTGTGTCGAATGTCAGTCTACTAGCTCAAACTTAAAGGTTCAAAAGTTCTGCCTAAATCACATAGGTCGTCATGTTACAATTTAGTCAATAAAGTCTTCCTACTGGAGCTAAACGGAATGGTTCGACGCTCGTGTTTCGGCCGCACGATCTCCGAGAAGCTTGGAAAAGACGTAATCTGAAAGGTGGATTCAAAACGATCGAGTGTTTCGAAGGTCAGCCTACTAGCTCAAACTTAAGCGTTCTAAAGTTCTCCCGAAATCACATAGGTCGTCATGTTACAATTTAGTCAATATAGGCCTACTACTGGAGCGAAACGAAATGCTTCGACGCTCGTGTTTCGGCCGCACGACCTCCGAGAGGCTTGGAAGAGACCTCATCTGAGAGGTGGATTCAAAACGATCGAGTGTGTCGAATGTCAGTCTATTAGCTCAAACTTAAAGGTTCAAAAGTTCTGCCGAAATCACAAAGGTCATCATGTGACAATTCAGTCAATAAAGGCCTACTCCTGGAGCGAAACGGAATGCTTCGACGCTCGTGTTTCGGTCGCACGACCTACGAGAGGCTTGGAAGAGACCTCATCTGAAAGGTGGATTCCCAACGAACGAGTGTGTCGAACGTCAGCCCACAATCTCAAACTTAAGGGTTCAAAAGTTCTGCCGAAATCATATCGGTCGTCATGTTACAATTTAGTCAATAAAGGCCTACGACTGGAGCAAAACGGAATGCTTCGACGCTTGTGTTTCGGCCGCACGACCTCCGAGAGGCTTGGAAGAGACCTCATCTGAAAGGTGGATTCACAACGATCGAGTGTGTCGAACGTCAGCCCACAATCTCAAACTTAAGGGTTCAAAAGTTCTGCCGAAATCATATCGGTCGTCATGTTACAATTTAGTCAATAAAGGCCTACGACTGGAGCAAAACGGAATGCTTCGACGCTTGTGTTTCGGCCGCACGACCTCCGAGAGGCTTGGAAGAGACCTCATCTGAAAGGTGGATTCACAACGATCGAGTGTGTCGAACGTCAGCCCACTAGTTCCAACTTAAGGGTTCAAATGTTCTGCCGAAATCACATAGGTCGTCATGTTTCAATTTAGTCAATAAAGGCCTACTACTGGAGCGAAACGGAATGCTTCGACGCTCGTGTTTCAGCCGCACGACCTCCGAGAGGCTTGGAAGAGACCTCATCTGAAAGGTGGATTCAAAACGATCGAGTGTGTCGAATGTCAGTCTACTAGCTCAAACTTAAAGGTTCAAAAGTTCTGCCTAAATCACATAGGTCGTCATGTTACAATTTAGTCAATAAAGTCTTCCTACTGGAGCTAAACGGAATGGTTCGACGCTCGTGTTTCGGCCGCACGATCTCCGAGAAGCTTGGAAAAGACGTCATCTGAAAGGTGGATTCAAAACGATCGAGTGTTTCGAAGGTCAGCCTACTAGCTCAAACTTAAGCGTTCTAAAGTTCTCCCGAAATCACATAGGTCGTCATGTTACAATTTAGTCAATATAGGCCTACTACTGGAGCGAAACGAAATGCTTCGACGCTCGTGTTTCGGCCGCACGACCTCCGAGAGGCTTGGAAGAGACCTCATCTGAGAGGTGGATTCAAAACGATCGAGTGTGTCGAATGTCAGTCTATTAGCTCAAACTTAAAGGTTCAAAAGTTCTGCCGAAATCACAAAGGTCATCATGTGACAATTTAGTCAATAAAGGCCTACTCCTGGAGCGAAACGGAATGCTTCGACGCTCGTGTTTCGGTCGCACGACCTACGAGAGGCTTGGAAGAGACCTCATCTGAAAGGTGGATTCCCAACGAACGAGTGTGTCGAACGTCAGCCCACAATCTCAAACTTAAGGGTTCAAAAGTTCTGCCGAAATCACATCGGTCGTCATGTTTCAATTTAGTCAATAATGGCCTCCTACTGGAAGGAAACGGAATGCTTCAATGCTCGTGTTCCGGCCGCACGACCTCCGAGAAGCTTGGAAAAGACCTCATCTGAAAGGTGGATTCAAAACGATCGAGTGTGTCGAAGGTCAGCCCACAAGCTCAAACTTAAGGGTTCAAAAGTTCTGCCGAAATCACATAGGTCGTCATGTTACAATTTAGTCAAAGGACTAGTACTGGAGCGAAACGTAATGCTTTGACGCTCGTGTTTCGGCCGCACGACCTACGAGAGGCTTGGAAGAGACCTCATCTGAAAGGTGGATTCCCAACGATCGAGTGTGTCGAACGTCAGCCCACTAGTTCAAACTTAAGGGTTCAAAAGTTCTGCATAAATCACAGAGGTCGTCATGTTACAATTTAGTCAATAAAGGCCAACTACTGGAGCGAAACGGAATGCTTCGAAGCTCGTGTTTCGGCTGCACGAACTCCGAGAGGATTGGAAGAGACATCATCTGAAAGGTGGATTCACAACGATCGAGTGTGTCGAACGTCAGCCCACTAGCTCAAACCTAAGGGATCAAAAGTTCTGCCGAAATCACATAGGTCGTCATGTTACAATTTAGTCAATAAAGTCTTCCTACTGGAGCTAAACGGAATGGTTCGACGCTCGTGTTTCGGCCGCACGATCTCCGAGAAGCTTGGAAAAGACGTCATCTGAAAGGTGGATTCAAAACGATCGAGTGTTTCGAAGGTCAGCCTACTAGCTCAAACTTAAGCGTTCTAAAGTTCTCCCGAAATCACATAGGTCGTCATGTTACAATTTAGTCAATATAGGCCTACTACTGGAGCGAAACGAAATGCTTCGACGCTCGTGTTTCGGCCGCACGACCTCCGAGAGGCTTGGAAGAGACCTCATCTGAGAGGTGGATTCAAAACGATCGAGTGTGTCGAATGTCAGTCTATTAGCTCAAACTTAAAGGTTCAAAAGTTCTGCCGAAATCACAAAGGTCATCATGTGACAATTTAGTCAATAAAGGCCTACTCCTGGAGCGAAACGGAATGCTTCGACGCTCGTGTTTCGGTCGCACGACCTACGAGAGGCTTGGAAGAGACCTCATCTGAAAGGTGGATTCCCAACGAACGAGTGTGTCGAACGTCAGCCCACAATCTCAAACTTAAGGGTTCAAAAGTTCTGCCGAAATCACATCGGTCGTCATGTTTCAATTTAGTCAATAATGGCCTCCTACTGGAAGGAAACGGAATGCTTCAATGCTCGTGTTCCGGCCGCACGACCTCCGAGAAGCTTGGAAAAGACCTCATCTGAAAGGTGGATTCAAAACGATCGAGTGTGTCGAAGGTCAGCCCACAAGCTCAAACTTAAGGGTTCAAAAGTTCTGCCGAAATCACATAGGTCGTCATGTTACAATTTAGTCAAAGGACTAGTACTGGAGCGAAACGTAATGCTTTGACGCTCGTGTTTCGGCCGCACGACCTACGAGAGGCTTGGAAGAGACCTCATCTGAAAGGTGGATTCCCAACGATCGAGTGTGTCGAACGTCAGCCCACTAGTTCAAACTTAAGGGTTCAAAAGTTCTGCATAAATCACAGAGGTCGTCATGTTACAATTTAGTCAATAAAGGCCAACTACTGGAGCGAAACGGAATGCTTCGAAGCTCGTGTTTCGGCTGCACGAACTCCGAGAGGATTGGAAGAGACATCATCTGAAAGGTGGATTCACAACGATCGAGTGTGTCGAACGTCAGCCCACTAGCTCAAACCTAAGGGATCAAAAGTTCTGCCGAAATCACATAGGTCGTCATGTTTCAATTTAGTCAATAAAGGCCTACTACTGGAGCGAAACGGAATGCTTCGACGCTCGTGTTTCAGCCGCACGGCCTCCGAGAGGCTTGGAAGAGACCTCATCTGAAAGGTGGATTCACAACGATCAAGTGTGTCGAACGTCAGCCCACAAGCTCAAACTTAAGGGTTCAAAAGTTCTGCCGAAATCACATAGGTCGTCATGTTACAATTTAGTCAATAAAGGCCTACTACTGGAACGAAACTGAATGCTTTGACAGTCGCCGCTCGGCCGCACGAAGTCTGAGAGGCTTGGAAGAGACGTCATCTGAAAGGTGGTTTCACATCGATCGAGTGTGTCAAACGTCAGCCCACTAGTTCAAACTTAAGGGTTCAAAAGTTCTGCCGAAATCACATAGGTCGTCATGTTACAATTTAGTCAATAATGGCCTCCTACTGGAAGGAAACGGAATGCTTCGATGCTCGTGTTCCGGCCGCACGACCTCCGAGAAGCTTGGAAAAGACCTCATCTGAAAGGTGGATTCACAACGATCAAGTGTGTCGAACGTCAGCCCACTAGCTCAAACTTAAGAGTTCAAAAGTTCTGCCGAAATCACATCGGTCGTCATGTTTCAATTTAGTCAATAATGGCCTCCTACTGGAAGGAAACGGAATGCTTCGATGCTCGTGTTCCGGCCGCACGACCTCCGAGAAGCTTGGAAAAGACCTCATCTGAAAGGTGGATTCAAAACGATCGAGTGTGTCGAAGGTCAGCCTACTAGCTCAAACTTAAGGGTTCTAAAGTTCTACCGAAATCACATAGGTCGACATATTACAATTTAGTCAATAAAGGCCTACTATTGGAGCGAAACGGAATGCTTCGAAGCTCGTGTTTCGGCTGCACAAACTCCGAGAGGATTGGAAGAGACCTCATCTGAAAGGTGGATTCACAACGATCGAGTGTGTCGAACGTCAGCCCACAAGCTCAAACTTAAGGGTTCAAAAGTTCTGCCGAAATCACATAGGTCATCATGTTACAATTTAGTCAATAAAGGCCTACTACTGGAGCGAAACGGAATGTTTCGACGCTCGTGTTTCAGCCGCACGACCTCCGAGAGGATTGGAAGAGACCTCATTTGAAAGGTGGATTCAAAACGATCAAGTGCGACGAACGTCAGCCCACGAGCTCAAACGTAAGGGTTCAAAAGTTCTGCCGAAATCACATTGGTTGTCATGTTACAATTTAGTCAATAACGGCCTACTACTGGAACGAAACTGAATGCTTTGACAGTCGCCGCTCGGCCGCACGAAGTCTGAGAGGCTTGGAAGAGACGTCATCTGAAAGGTGGTTTCACAACGATCGAGTGTGTCAAACGTCAGCCCACTAGTTCAAACTTAAGGGTTCAAAAGTTCTGCCGAAATCACATAGGTCGTCATGTTACAATTTAGTCAATAAAGGCCTACTACTGGAGCGAAACGGAATGCTTCGACGCTCGTGTTTCAGCCGCACGACCTCCGAGAGGATTGGAAGAGACCTCATTTGAAAGGTGGATTTAAAACGATCGAGTGCGTCGAACGTCAGCCCACTAGTTCAAACCTAAGGGTTCAGAAGTTCTGCATAAATCACAGAGGTCGTCATGTTACAATTTAGTCAATAAAGGCCAACTACTGGAGCGAAACGGAATGCTTCGAAGCTCGTGTTTCGGCTGCACGAACTCCGAGAGGATTGGAAGAGACCTCATCTGAAAGGTGGATTCACAACGATCAAGTGTGTCGAACGTCAGCCCACAAGCTCAAATTTAAGGGTTCAAAAGTTCTGCCGAAATCACATAGGTCGTCATGTTACAATTTAGTCATTATAGGCCTACTACTGGAGCGAAACGGAATGCTTCGACGCTCGTGTTTCGGTCGCACGACCAACGAGAGGCTTGGAAGAGACCTCATCTGAAAGGTGGATTCCCAACGATCGAGTGTGCCGAACGTCAGCCCACAATCTCAAACTTAAGGGTTCAAAAGTTCTGCCGAAATCATATCGGTCGTAATGTTACAATTTAGTCAATAAAGGCCTACGACTGGAGCGAAACGGAATGCTTCGACGCTTGTGTTTCGGCCGCACGACCTCCGAGAGGCTTGGAAGAGACCTCATCCGAAAGGTGGATTCAGAACGATCGAGTGTGTCGAATGTCAGCCCACAATCTCAAACTTAAGGGTTCAAAGGTTCTGCCAAAATCACATAGGTCGTCATGTTACAATTTAGTCAATAAAGGCCTACTATTGGAGCGAAACGGAATGCTTCGAAGCTCGTGTTTCGGCTGCACGAACTCCGAGAGGATTGGAAGAGACCTCATATGAAAGGTGGATTCACAACGATCGAGTGTGTCGAATGTCAGCCCACTAGCTCAAACTTAAGGGTTCCAAAGTTCTGCCGAAATCAGATAGGTCGTCATGTTTCAATTTAGTCAATAAAGGCCTACTACTGGAGCGAAACGGAATGCTTCGACGCTCGTGTTTCAGCCGCACGACCTCCGAGAGGCTTGGAAGAGACCTCATCTCAAAGGTGGATTCACAACGATCAAGTGTGTCGAACGTCAGCCCACTAGCTCAAACTTAAGAGTTCAAAAGTTCTGCCGAAATCACATCGGTCGTCATGTTTCAATTTAGTCAATAATGGCCTCCTACTGGAAGGAAACGGAATGCTTCAATGCTCGTGTTCCGGCCGCACGACCTCCGAGAAGCTTGGAAAAGACCTCATCTGAAAGGTGGATTCAAAACGATCGAGTGTGTCGAAGGTCAGCCTACTAGCTCAAACTTAAGGGTTCTAAAGTTCTACCGAAATCACATAGGTCGACATATTACAATTTAGTCAATATAGGCCTACTACTGGAGCGAAACGGAATGCTTTGACGCTCGTGTTTCGGCCGCACGACCTCCGAGAGGCTTGGAAGAGACCTCATCTGAGAGGTGGATTCAAAACGATCGAGTGTGTCGAATGTCAGTCTACTAGCTCAAACTTAAAGGTTCAAAAGTTTTGCCTAAATCACATAAGTCGTCATGTTACAATTTAGTCAATAAAGGCCTCCTACTGGAGCGAAACGGATTGCTTCGACGCTCGTGTTTCGGCCGCACGACCTCCGAGAAGCTTGGAAAAGACGTCATCTGAAAGGTGGATTCAAAACGATCGAGTGTCTCGAAGGTCATCCCACTAGCTCAAACTTAAGGGTTCTAAAGTTCTGCCGAAATCACATAGGTCGACATGTTACAATTTAGTCAATAAAGGCCTACTACTGGAGCGAAACTGAATGCTTTGACAGTCGCCGATCGGCTGCACGAACTCCGAGAGGATTGCAAGAGACCTCATCTGAAAGGTGGATTCAAAACGATCGATTGTGTCGAATGTCAGTCTACTAGCTCAAACTTAAAGGTTCAAAAGTTCTGCCTAAATCACATAAGTCGTCATGTTACAATTTAGTCAATAAAGGCCTCCTACTGGAGCGAAACGGAATGCTTCGGCGCTCGTGTTTCGGCCACACAACCTCCGAGAAGCTTGGAAAAGACGTCATCTGAAAGGTGGATTCAAAACGATCGAGTGTCTCGAAGGTCAGCCTACTAGCTCAAACTTAAGGGTTCTAAATTTCTGCCGAAATCACATAGGTCGACGTTACAATTTAGTAAATAAAGGCCAACTACTGGAGCGAAACTGAATGCTTTGACAGTCGCCGCTCGGCCGCACGAACTCCGAGAGGATTGCAGGAGACCTCATCTGAAAGGTGGATTCAAAACGATCGAATGTTTCGAAGGTCAGCCGACTAGCTCAAACTTAAGGGTTCTAAAGTTCTGCCGAAATCACATAGGTCGACATGTTACAATTTAGTCAATAAAGGCCTACCATTGGAGCGAAACGGAATGCTTCGAAGCTCGGTTTTCGGCTGCACGAACTCCGAGAGGATTGGAAGAGACCTCATCTGAAAGGTGGAGTCACAATGATCGAGTGTGTCGAACGTCAGCCCACTAGCTCAAACTTAAGGGTTCAAAAGCTCTGCCGAAATCACATAGGTCGTCATGTTACAAT
>NW_026904640.1:0-8101 GCF_024500275.1 Phycodurus eques | reverse complement strand
ATTTGAATGGAGCAAGTTTTCGGGATACTTATTCACATTTTAGGGCATCACTGGCGGAATCAAACACTTGTACAATTTCCCCGATCTGGGTGACCTGCGGATAGGCTACTTTGTTACATTTTGGGATGAATGCTGGGCTTTGCTGAGACTGTGCAAGATGCTTTGCGTGAGCTCCGGATAGGCGACTTTGTGACATTTTGGGATGCGTGCTGGTACTTTGCTGGGACTGAGTGCCGCTGCATTTTGGGATCCATGCGGGTCCGTTTTGGGACTGAGTGCCGCTGCATTTTGGAATACATGATGGTCCGTTTTGGGGTCCAGGCTGGGACTTAGTGCCGCTGCATTTTGGGATCTTTGGCTTGCATGGAGCTCGTCTCATCTGAGTCCCAGAAGGGAGCTCTTATTTCCCGCATGGACCTCGGGCATTAGGCATGGGGCTCTCACTTCCAGCATGGAGCTCGTCTCATCTGAGTCCCGGAAGGGAGCTCTGATTTCCCGCATGGACCTCTGGCATTAAGCTATGACTTCCAGCATGGAGCTCGTCTCATCTGAGTCCCGGAAGGGAGCTCTGATTTCCCGCATGGACCTCGGGCATTAAGCATGGAGCTTTGTTACATTTTGGGATGAATGCTGGGCTTTGCTGAGACTGTGCAAGATGCTTTGCGTGAGCTCCGGATAGGCGACTTTGTGACATTTTGGGATGCGTGCTGGTACTTTGCTGGGACTGAGTGCCGCTGCATTTTGGGATCCATGCGGGTCCGTTTTGGGACTGAGTGCCGCTGCATTTTGGAATACATGATGGTCCGTTTTGGGGTCCAGGCTGGGACTTAGTGCCGCTGCATTTTGGGATCTTTGGCTTGCATGGAGCTCGTCTCATCTGAGTCCCAGAAGGGAGCTCTGATTTCCCGCATGGACCTCTGGCATTACGCTCTGACTTCCAGCATGGAGCTCGTCTCATCTGAGTCCCAGAAGGGAGCTCTGATTTCCCGCATGGACCTCGGGCATTAGGCATGGGCTCTCACTTCCAGCATGGAGCTCGTCTCATCTGAGTCCCGGAAGGGAGCTCTGATTTCCCGCATGGACCTCTGGCATTAAGCTATGACTTCCAGCATGGAGCTCGTCTCATCTGAGTCCCAGAAGGGAGCTCTGATTTCCCGCATGGACCTCGGGCATTAAGCATGGGGCTTTGACTTCCAGCATGGAGCTCGTCTCATCTGAGTCCCAGAAGGGAGCTCTCATTTCCCGCATGGACCTCGGGCATTAGGCATGGGGCTCTCACTTCCAGCATGGAGCTCGTCTCATCTGAGTCCCAGAAGGGAGCTCTGATTTCCCGCATGGACCTCTGGCATTAAGCTCTGACTTCCAGCATGGAGCTCGTCTCATCTGAGTCCCAGAAGGGAGCTCTGATTTCCCGCATGGACCTCGGGCATTAAGCATGGGGCTTTGACTTCCAGCATGGAGCTCGTCTCATCTGAGTCCCAGAAGGGAGCTCTGATTTCCCGCATGGACCTCGGGCATTAAGCATGGGGCTTTGACTTCCAGCATGGAGCTCGTCTCATCTGAGTCCCAGAAGGGAGCTCTCATTTCCCGCATGGACCTCGGGCATTAGGCATGGGGCTCTCACTTCCAGCATGGAGCTCGTCTCATCTGAGTCCCAGAAGGGAGCTCTGATTTCCCGCATGGACCTCGGGCATTAAGCATGGGGCTTTGACTTCCAGCATGGAGCTCGTCTCATCTGAGTCCCAGAAGGGAGCTCTCATTTCCCGCATGGACCTCGGGCATTAGGCATGGGGCTCTCACTTCCAGCATGGAGCTCGTCTCATCTGAGTCCCAGAAGGGAGCTCTGATTTCCCGCATGGACCTCGGGCATTAAGCATGGAGCTCTGACTTCCAGCATGGAGCTCGTCTCATCTGAGTCCCAGAAGGGAGCTCTGATTTCCCGCATGGACCTCTGGCATTAAGCTCTCACTTCCAGCATGGAGCTCGTCTCATCTGAGTCCCAGAAGGGAGCTCTTATTTCCCGCATGGACCTCGGGCATTAGGCATGGGGCTCTCACTTCCAGCATGGAGCTCGGCTCATCTGAGACCCGGAAGGGAGCTCTGATTTCCCGCATGGACCTCGGGCATTAAGGCTACTTTGTTACATTTTGGGATGAATGCTGGGCTTTGCTGAGACTGTGCAAGATGCTTTGCGTGAGCTCCGGATAGGCGACTTTGTGACATTTTGGGATGCGTGCTGGTACTTTTCTGGGACTGAGTGCCGCTGCATTTTGGGATCCATGCGGGTCCGTTTTGGGACTGAGTGCCGCTGCATTTTGGAATACATGATGGTCCGTTTTGGGGTCCAGGCTGGGACTTAGTGCCGCTGCATTTTGGGATCTTTGGCTTGCATGGAGCTCGTCTCATCTGAGTCCCAGAAGGGAGCTCTGATTTCCCGCATGGACCTCTGGCATTAAGCTCTGACTTCCAGCATGGAGCTCGTCTCATCTGAGTCCCAGAAGGGAGCTCTGACTTCCCGCATGGACCTCGGGCATTAAGCATGGAGCTCTGACTTCCAGCATGGAGCTCGTCTCATCTGAGTCCCAGAAGGGAGCTCTGATTTCCCGCATGGACCTCTGGCATTAAGCTCTGACTTCCAGCATGGAGCTCGTCTCATCTGAGTCCCAGAAGGGAGCTCTGATTTCCCGCATGGACCTCTGGCATTAAGCTCTGACTTCCAGCATGGAGCTCGTCTCATCTGAGTCCCAGAAGGGAGCTCTGATTTCCCGCATGGACCTCTGGCATTAAGCTCTGACTTCCAGCATGGAGCTCGTCTCATCTGAGTCCCAGAAGGGAGCTCTGATTTCCCGCATGGACCTCGGGCATTAAGCATGGGGCTTTGACTTCCAGCATGGAGCTCGTCTCATCTGAGTCCCAGAAGGGAGCTCTCATTTCCCGCATGGACCTCGGGCATTAGGCATGGGGCTCTCACTTCCAGCATGGAGCTCGTCTCATCTGAGTCCCAGAAGGGAGCTCTGATTTCCCGCATGGACCTCGGGCATTAAGCATGGAGCTCTGACTTCCAGCATGGAGCTCGTCTCATCTGAGTCCCAGAAGGGAGCTCTGATTTCCCGCATGGACCTCTGGCATTAAGCTCTCACTTCCAGCATGGAGCTCGTCTCATCTGAGTCCCAGAAGGGAGCTCTTATTTCCCGCATGGACCTCGGGCATTAGGCATGGGGCTCTCACTTCCAGCATGGAGCTCGTCTCATCTGAGACCCGGAAGGGAGCTGTGATTTCCCGCATGGACCTCGGGCATTAAGGCTACTTTGTTACATTTTGGGATGAATGCTGGGCTTTGCTGAGACTGTGCAAGATGCTTTGCGTGAGCTCCGGATAGGCGACTTTGTGACATTTTGGGATGCGTGCTGGTACTTTGCTGGGACTGAGTGCCGCTGCATTTTGGGATCCATGCGGGTCCGTTTTGGGACTGAGTGCCGCTGCATTTTGGAATACATGATGGTCCGTTTTGGGGTCCAGGCTGGGACTTAGTGCCGCTGCATTTTGGGATCTTTGGCTTGCATGGAGCTCGTCTCATCTGAGTCCCAGAAGGGAGCTCTGATTTCCCGCATGGACCTCTGGCATTAAGCTCTGACTTCCAGCATGGAGCTCGTCTCATCTGAGACCCGGAAGGGAGCTCTGATTTCCCGCATGGACCTCGGGCATTAAGCATGGAGCTCTGACTTCCAGCATGGAGCTTGTCTCATCTGAGTCCCAGAAGGGAGCTCTTATTTCCCGCATGGACCTCGGGCATTAGGCATGGGGCTCTCACTTCCAGCATGGAGCTCGTCTCATCTGAGACCCGGAAGGGAGCTCTGATTTCCCGCATGGACCTCGGGCATTAAGGCTACTTTGTTACATTTTGGGATGAATGCTGGGCTTTGCTGAGACTGTGCAAGATGCTTTGCGTGAGCTCCGGATAGGCGACTTTGTGACATTTTGGGATGCGTGCTGGTACTTTTCTGGGACTGAGTGCCGCTGCATTTTGGGATCCATGCGGGTCCGTTTTGGGACTGAGTGCCGCTGCATTTTGGAATACATGATGGTCCGTTTTGGGGTCCAGGCTGGGACTTAGTGCCGCTGCATTTTGGGATCTTTGGCTTGCATGGAGCTCGTCTCATCTGAGTCCCAGAAGGGAGCTCTGATTTCCCGCATGGACCTCTGGCATTACGCTCTGACTTCCAGCATGGAGCTCGTCTCATCTGAGTCCCAGAAGGGAGCTCTGATTTCCCGCATGGACCTCGGGCATTAGGCATGGGGCTCTCACTTCCAGCATGGAGCTCGTCTCATCTGAGTCCTGGAAGGGAGCTCTGATTTCCCGCATGGACCTCTGGCATTAAGCTCTGACTTCCAGCATGGAGCTCGTCTCATCTGAGTCCCAGAAGGGAGCTCTGACTTCCCGCATGGACCTCGGGCATTAAGCATGGAGCTCTGACTTCCAGCATGGAGCTCGTCTCATCTGAGTCCCAGAAGGGAGCTCTGATTTCCCGCATGGACCTCTGGCATTAAGCTCTGACTTCCAGCATGGAGCTCGTCTCATCTGAGTCCCAGAAGGGAGCTCTGATTTCCCGCATGGACCTCTGGCATTAAGCTCTGACTTCCAGCATGGAGCTCGTCTCATCTGAGTCCCAGAAGGGAGCTCTGATTTCCCGCATGGACCTCTGGCATTAAGCTCTGACTTCCAGCATGGAGCTCGTCTCATCTGAGTCCCAGAAGGGAGCTCTGATTTCCCGCATGGACCTCGGGCATTAAGCATGGGGCTTTGACTTCCAGCATGGAGCTCGTCTCATCTGAGTCCCAGAAGGGAGCTCTGATTTCCCGCATGGACCTCGGGCATTAAGCATGGGGCTTTGACTTCCAGCATGGAGCTCGTCTCATCTGAGTCCCAGAAGGGAGCTCTCATTTCCCGCATGGACCTCGGGCATTAGGCATGGGGCTCTCACTTCCAGCATGGAGCTCGTCTCATCTGAGTCCCAGAAGGGAGCTCTGATTTCCCGCATGGACCTCGGGCATTAAGCATGGGGCTTTGACTTCCAGCATGGAGCTCGTCTCATCTGAGTCCCAGAAGGGAGCTCTGATTTCCCGCATGGACCTCGGGCATTAAGCATGGGGCTCTGACTTCCAGCATGGAGCTCGTCTCATCTGAGACACTGAAGGGAGCTCTGATTTCCCGCATGGACCTCGGGCATTAAGCATGGAGCTCTGACTTCCAGCATGGAGCTCGTCTCATCTGAGACACTGAAGGGAGCTCTGATTTCCCGCATGGACCTCGGGCATTAAGCATGGGGCTTTGGCTTGCATGGAGCTCTGACTTGCCCCCGCCACCTCCCTGGTAGCTCGGCACGGGTCCGGTCCCCCGTGTTGAGTAAAATTAAGCCGCAGGCTCCCCTCCTGGTAGGTGCCCTTCCGTCAATTCCTTTAAGTTTCAGCTTTTCAACCATACTCCCCCCGGATCCCAAAGACTTGTGGTTTCCCGGACGCTTGCGGGCAGTGGTTGGCGGCGGCGAGGGCCCTGCACCTGCCTGCCCAAAACGCTCACCCCACCGGCCGGTCGACGGCCGCCGCGACTGAGACGGCTGGAAGCTGGAGAGGCGGGCCGTTAAAGCCCGCGCTCGTCCGTCCGGGACGACTTCGAGAGGGTGCGCGCTCGCCGGGAGGCCCAACGGACGGCAGACGCCAGTGGCCGGCTGACGCAGACCGGGCGCGGCGGGCACCGGAGCGTCTCGGTCTCGCCTTGGAGCCCCGGCCTGCCTAGCGTGCCCGCGAACGCCGCCTTCGGAGGCCGGGGACGACGACGACGACGATGCGAACCCGCAGGCTGGGGGAACCGCCCGCCCGCACCGACACCGGCGCAGGGCCGGGCCGGTCGGCGGGGGCCCCCCAAGGGCGGGTCACGAGTGCCATTCGGTCGGGGTAGGGGTCGGGCGGGAGAAAGGGAGGGGCTGCGCGCTCTCCCCCCCATGCCGGCCCGAGTGTCGTGGTGAAGGCAGAGTGTCCCGAAAACGCCTCAAGTGGCGCCTAAATGCCAAACGCAGACGGAGTCAAAGTACTGAAAACGTGTCTCCTCAATATCCCGTCGACTGCCCCGAAAAGTCTACGCGGACGGAGTTAAAGACTTGACGGCCAAGGCCACCACACTGAGGGGTGTAGGGAAGACATGTCTGCAGCGCCCCGCACGACCGAAATCGGCACTACACCCGTAAACGGCCTCTGGTAGAAACGCCATTCATTTGAATGGAGCAAGTTTTCGGGATACTTATTCACATTTTAGGGCATCACTGGCGGAATCAAACACTTGTACAATTTCCCCGATCTGGGTGACCTGCGGATAGGCTACTTTGTTACATTTTGGGATGAATGCTGGGCTTTGCTGAGACTGTGCAAGATGCTTTGCGTGAGCTCCGGATAGGCGACTTTGTGACATTTTGGGATGCGTGCTGGTACTTTGCTGGGACTGAGTGCCGCTGCATTTTGGGATCCATGCGGGTCCGTTTTGGGACTGAGTGCCGCTGCATTTTGGAATACATGATGGTCCGTTTTGGGGTCCAGGCTGGGACTTAGTGCCGCTGCATTTTGGGATCTTTGGCTTGCATGGAGCTCGTCTCATCTGAGTCCCAGAAGGGAGCTCTGATTTCCCGCATGGACCTCTGGCATTACGCTCTGACTTCCAGCATGGAGCTCGTCTCATCTGAGTCCCAGAAGGGAGCTCTGATTTCCCGCATGGACCTCGGGCATTAGGCATGGGGCTCTGACTTCCAGCATGGAGCTCGTCTCATCTGAGTCCCAGAAGGGAGCTCTTATTTCCCGCATGGACCTCTGGCATTAAGCTCTGACTTCCAGCATGGAGCTCGTCTCATCTGAGACCCGGAAGGGAGCTCTGATTTCCCGCATGGACCTCGGGCATTAAGGCTACTTTGTTACATTTTGGGATGAATGCTGGGCTTTGCTGAGACTGTGCAAGATGCTTTGCGTGAGCTCCGGATAGGCGACTTTGTGACATTTTGGGATGCGTGCTGGTACTTTGCTGGGACTGAGTGCCGCTGCATTTTGGGATCCATGCGGGTCCGTTTTGGGACTGAGTGCCGCTGCATTTTGGAATACATGATGGTCCGTTTTGGGGTCCAGGCTGGGACTTAGTGCCGCTGCATTTTGGGATCTTTGGCTTGCATGGAGCTCGTCTCATCTGAGTCCCAGAAGGGAGCTCTGATTTCCCGCATGGACCTCTGGCATTAAGCTCTGACTTCCAGCATGGAGCTCGTCTCATCTGAGACCCGGAAGGGAGCTCTGATTTCCCGCATGGACCTCGGGCATTAAGCATGGAGCTCTGACTTCCAGCATGGAGCTCGTCTCATCTGAGTCCCAGAAGGGAGCTCTTATTTCCCGCATGGACCTCGGGCATTAGGCATGGGGCTCTCACTTCCAGCATGGAGCTCGTCTCATCTGAATCCCGGAAGGGAGCTCTGATTTCCCGCATGGACCTCTGGCATTAAGCTCTGACTTCCAGCATGGAGCTCGTCTCATCTGAGTCCCGGAAGGGAGCTCTTATTTCCCGCATGGACCTCTGGCATTAAGCTCTGACTTCCAGCATGGAGCTCGTCTCATCTGAGACCCGGAAGGGAGCTCTTATTTCCCGCATGGACCTCGGGCATTAAGCATGGGGCTTTGACTTCCAGCATGGAGCTCGTCTCATCTGAGTCCCAGAAGGGAGCTCTTATTTCCCGCATGGACCTCGGGCATTAAGCATGGAGCTCTGACTTCCAGCATGGAGCTCGTCTCATCTGAGTCCCAGAAGGGAGCTCTTATTTCCCGCATGGACCTCTGGCATTAAGCTCTGACTTCCAGCATGGAGCTCGTCTCATCTGAGTCCCAGAAGGGAGCTCTTATTTCCCGCATGGACCTCGGGCATTAAGCATGGGGCTTTGACTTCCAGCATGGAGCTCGTCTCATCTGAGTCCCAGAAGGGAGCTCTGATTTCCCGCATGGACCTCGGGCATTAAGCATGGGGCTTTGACTTCCAGCATGGAGCTCGTCTCATCTGAGTCCCAGAAAGGAGCTCTGATTT
>NW_026904639.1:0-8103 GCF_024500275.1 Phycodurus eques | reverse complement strand
TTCACACAGACAAGCCTTGGGAATCCAGGGGCTTTCAAGGGAGGCCAATTCAAGCCTTCGGAGGTCGTGGGGCGAACGGCGGGCGCGAAGCACTCGGTTTCGCTCCAGTAGTAGGCCTTACTTGACTAAATGGTAACAGGACGGACCTATGTGACTTTGCAGGACTTTTTAGCGCTACTTTGAGCTAGTGGCTAAGATTTGAAAACAAACGATCACGAATCCAGCTTTTCAGGGCGATGTGCCACACCACGAGTCTCTGGATCAGACTGTGTGGCCCACCGAGCGGCGAGCGGTTAATTAAAGCACTCAGTTCAGCATCGAGTACCATGACGACAGATTTGAACTTCGGCACGACTTTAGGTCGCTATTAATTTCAGCCGAGCGGGCTAGGAATTCATACAGGGACAATCCGTGGGAATCAGCTTTTAAAGGGAGGCCTTTTCCAAGCCTCTCGGAGCGCGGTGGGGCCGAACGGCGAGCGTCGAAGCACTCGGTTTCGCTCCAGTAGTAGGCCTTTATTGACTCTCCTAATATGTAACACTGACGATCTATGTGACTTGGAGGACATTTTAGCGCGTTACTTTTGAACTAGTGGGCTAGATTTGCACAAACGATCGGTGGGAACCAGCATTTCAGGGAGGCCTCGCAGCTCTCTGACGGCATGTGGGGCCCGACGAAACGTGCGAGCGTGTTACAGCACTCAGTTGTCGGTCAAGTAATAGGCATACGACTCGAGATTGTGACGTGCGCCTCGTGCTCGGCAGGACTCTAGGGTCGCTTACCGTTGAGCTAGCGGGCTAGAAAGGATTTCCACAGACAAACGTCGTGGGCATCCAGCTTATCAGGGAGGCCTCTCTCCAAGCCTCTCGGAGCTCGTGGGCCGAACGGCGAGCGATCAAAGCACTCGGTTCTCCCAGTAGTAGGCCTTCTCTTTATTGACCCTAACATTGTAACATGACGGATCGATGTGGACTGTGGCCAGGACATTTAGCGCCCTACTTTTGAACGTAGTGCGCTAAGAGTTGAAACAAACGATGCGGTGGGAATTCCCAGCTTCCAAAAGAGCCTCCCCCAAGTCTCTGGGACGGCTGTGGGACCGAGTGGCGAGCGTTAAAGCCCCGGTTTACGACTCAGTAGTAGTGCTTAATTCACTACATTGAAACATGACGAACAGTGACTTTCGGCAGGACTTTAGAGACTTACTTTGAGCCTAGCGGAAGCTAATGGATAAATGACACAGACGATCGCTGGATCCAGCTTTCAGGGGAGGCTCGAGTCCTCTGACGAGGCTGTCGGGGCGAGCGGACAAGCAGCGTCAAAGCACTCCCGTTCGCTCAGTAGTAGGCCTTTATGACTAATTGTAAACATGACGACATATGTGACTTCGGCACGACTTTAGCGCTCACTTTTCGAGCCGAGCGACTCAGGACTTTGACACAGACAAACGCTCGTGGGAATCCAGCTTTCAGGTGAGCCTTTGCCACGCCCCGATCTCTGGAGCGTGACCGAGCGGCGAGCGTCCCGAAGCACTCGGTTCGCTCCAGTAGTAGGCCTTCTTGACTAATTGGAACATGACGACCTATGTGACTTTGCCAAGGATCGTGTTTAGCGCGTTACATTTGAGCTAGTGGCTAAGATTGGAACAAACGATCGGTGGGAATCCAGCTTTCAGGGGAGGCCTCCCCCGCAGTCTCTGGACGGCTGTGGGCCGAGCGCGAGCGTAATAGCACTCACGTTTCGCTCGAGTACCATGAGACCGATCTTGGACTCGGCACGACTTTAGGTCGCTTAGATATCAGCCAGAGCGGGCTAGGACTCACACAGACAAAGCGTGGGAATCAGCATTCAAGGGACGCCTCTTCCAAGCCTCTCGGAGCGCGTGGGGCTCCGACGGCAGAGCGTCGACGCCACTCGGTTTCGCTCCAGTCGTAGGCCTTCTCTGACTAATTGTAACATGCCAACCTATGTGAATGTGGCAGGACTGGTTTTTAGCGCAGACGTTTGAGCTAGTGGTGCTCAAGATTTGAAACAAACGATCGGTGGGAATCAAGCTTCAGCTTCAGGGGCAGGCCTCCCCCGAGTCTCTGGACAGCAAGTGTGTCCGAGCGGCGAGCGTTAAAGCATGCTCAGTTTCGCTCGAGTACCATGACGACCGATTGACTTCGGCACGACTTTAGGTTCTTAATTTCAGCCGAGAGGGCTAGGAATTCACACAGACAAGCGCGTGGGAATCCAGCTTCAAGGGAGGCCTCTTCCAAGCCTCTCGGAGCCGTGGGGCCGAACGGCGAGCGTCGAAGCACTCGGTTTCGCTCCAAGTAGTAGGCCTTATTGACTAAATTGTAACATGACACCTATGTGACTTTGGCAGGACTTTTTAGCGCTTACTTTTGATCTAGTGGGCTAAGATTGAAACAAACGACGGTGGGAATCCAGCTTTCAGGGGAGGCCGCCACCAAGTCTCTGGACGGCTGTGGGGACCGAGTGGCGAGTGTTAAAGCACTCATTTCGCTCGAATACCATACGACCGATGTGACTCGGCACGACTTTAGAGTCACTTAATTTCAGCCTAGCGGGCTAGGAATTCACACAGACAATCCTTGGGAATCCAGCTTCAGTGGAGGCCTTTCCAAGCCTCTCAGAGGTCGTGGGGCCGAACGGCGAGCGTCGAGAAGCACGCAGTTTTCGCTCAGTAGTAGGCCTTTCTTGACTAATTGTAACATGCACAACCTATGTGATTGGCAGGACCTTTTAGCGCTTACTTTGAGCTAGGGGCTATGATTGAAACAAACGATCGGTGGGAATCCAGCTTTCAGGGAGGCCTCCCCCAAGTCTCTGGACGCTCGTGGGGCCCCGAGACGGCAAGCGTTTTTGTTAAAGCACTCGGTTTCGCCTCCAGTAGTAGGCCTTTATTCCACTAAATGTAACATGACGACCTATGTGACTTTGGCAGGACTTTTTAGCGCTTACTTTTGAGCTAGTGGGCTAAGATTTGAAAACAACGATCGATGGGAATCCAGCTTTCAGGGGAGGCCTCCCCCGAGGTCTCTGGCCGGCTGTGGGGCCGAGCGGCAAGCGTTAAAGCACTCAGTTTCGCTCGAGTACCATGATGACCGATTTGACTTCGGCACAACTTTAGGTCGCTTAATTTCAGCCGAGCGGGCTAGGACTTCACACAGACAAGCCTTGGGAATCCAAGCTTTCAAGGGAGGCCTATTCCAAGCCTCTCGGAGGTCGTGGGCCGAACGGCGAGCGTCGAAGCACGCGGTTTCGCTCAGTAGTAGGCCTTTCTTGACTAAATTGTAACATGACAACCTATGTGACTTTGGCAGGACTTTTTAGCGCTTACTTTTGAGCTAGTGGGGCTAGATTTGAAACAAAACGATCGGTGGGAATCCAGCTTTCAGGGGAGGCCTCCCCCGAGTCTCTGGACAGCTGTGTGGGCGAGCGGTGCGAGCGTTAAAGCACTCAGTTTCGCTCGAGTACCATGACGACCGATTTGACTTCGGCACGACTTAGGTCGCTTAATTTCAGCCGAGCGGTCTAGGAATCACACAGACAAGCCGTGGAAATCCAGCTTTCAAGGGAGGCCTCTTCCAAGCCTCTCGGGAGCTCGTGGGGGCGCGAACGGCGAGCGTCGAAGCACTCGGTTTCGCTCCAGTAGTAGGCCTTTATTGACTAAATTGTAACATGACAACCCTATGTGACTTTGGCAGGACTTTTTAGCGCTTACTTTGATCTAGTGGGCTAAGATTGAAACAAAGCGATCGGTGGGAAATCCAGCTTTCAGGGGAGGCCTCCCCCAAGTCTCTGACGGCGTGGGACCGAGTGGCGAGTGTTAAAGCACTCAGTTTCGCTCGAATACCATTACGGACCGATTTGACTTCGGCACGACTACGGCACTTTAATTCAGCCTAGCGGGCTCGGAATTCAGACAGACAATCCTTGGGAATCCAGCTGTCAGGGCCGGCCTCTTCCAAGCTCTCAGAGTACGTGATCCGAACGGCGAGCGTTCAAAGCACTCGTTTCGCTCAGTAGTAGGCCTTATGACTAAATTGTAAGCATGACGACCTATGTGACTTTGGCAGGACTTTTTAGCGCTTACTTGTGCAGCTAGTGCGGCTAAGATTTAGAAACAATACGATCGGTGGAATCCAGCTTTCAGGGGAGGCCTCCCCGAGTCTCTGGACGGCTGTGGGGCGCGAGCGGCGAGCGTCTTTTGAAGCACTCGGTTTCGCTCCATTTTGTTCGGTAGTAGGCCTTGATCGCTCGACAGTTGTAACATGACGCACGATGTGACTTTGGCAGGACATGTTAGCGCACTTACTCTTGAGCTAGTGGGCTAGATTGAACAAACGATCGGTGGGAATCCAGCTTTCAGGGGAGGCCTCTTCCAAGCCTCTCACAGGTCGTGGGCCGAACGTGCGAGCGTTAAAGCACTCGGTTTCTCCCCAGTAGTAGCCTTTATTGATCAATTGTAAATGACGACCTATGTGACTTTGGCAGACTTTTTAGCGCCTACTTTTGAACTAGTGGCTAGATTTGAAACAAACGATCGGTGGGAACCAGCTTTCAGGGGAGGCCCTCCCCCGAGTCTCTGGACAGCTGTGGGGCCGAACGGCGAGCGTTCAAGCACTCGGTTTCGTCCAGTAGTAGGCTTTATGATTGTACATGACGACCTTGTGACTTTGGCCAGACTTTTTAGCGCTTACGTTTGAGCTAGGGGCTAAGATTGAAAACAAACGATCGTGGGATCCAGCTTCAGGGATGGCCTCTCTCCAGCTCTCAGAGTCGTGGGGCCGAACGGCGAGCGTTAAAGCACTCAGTTTCGCCAGTAGTAGGCCTTTTTGACTAAATTGTAACATGACAACTATGTGACTTTGGCAGGACTTTTTAGCGCTTACTTTTGAGCTAGCTGGGCTAAGATTTTAAACAAACGATCGGTGGGAATCCAGCTTTCAGGGGAGGCCTCTTCCAAGCCTCTCGGACAGCTCGTGGGGCCGAGAGGCGAGCGTTAAAGCACTCAGTTTCGCTCCAGTAGTAGGCCTTTATTGACTAAATTGTAACATGACAACCTATGTGACTTTGGCAGGACTTTTAGCGCTTACGTTGAGCTAGTGGGCTAAGATTTGAAACAGAAACGATCGGTGGGAATCCAGCTTTCAGGGGAGGCCTCCCTCAAAGCTTCTAGACGGCATCAGCCTGGCGGCCGAACGGCGTGAGCGTCAAAGCGACTCAGCTGTTTCGCTCCAGTAGTAGCCTTTATTGACGAAATTGTACATGACGACCTATGTGACTTTGGCAGGACTTTTAGCGCTTACTTTTGAGCTAGTGGGCTAAGATTGTAAAACAAACGATCGGTGGGAATGCCAGCTTTCAGGGAGGCCTCCCCCGAGTCTCTGGAGGCTGTGGGGCCGAGCGGCGAGCGTTAAAGCACTCAGTTTCGCTCGTAGTACCATGACGACCGATTGACTTCGGCACGACTTTTAGGTCGCTTAATTTCAGCCGAGGGGCTAGGATTCACACAGACAAAGACGTTGGGAATCCAGCTTTCAAGGGAGGCCTCTTCCAAGCCTCTCTGGGAGCTGTGGGGCCGAACGTGCGAGCGTCGAAGCACTCGGTTTCGCTCCAGTAGTAGGCCTTTATTGACTAAATTGTAACATGACAACCTATGTGACTTTGGCAGGACTTTTTTAGCGCTTACTTTTGAGCTAGTGGGCTAAGATTGAAACAAACGATCGGTGGGAATCCAGCTTTCAGGGGAGGCCTCCTCCAAGCCTCTGAGACGCGTGGGCCGCGAACGGCGAGCGTTAAAGCACTCAGTTTTCCGCTAGTAGGCTTTATTGACTCATGTAACAGACACGATTTGACTTCGGCCACGACTTTTAGCGTCCTAATGAGCCTAGCGGGCTAGGATTTGCACACAAACATCGGTGGGAATCCAGCTTTCAGGGGAGGCCTCCCCCGAGCCTCTGGACAGCTGTGGGGCCGAACGGCGAGCGTCAAAGCACTCGGTTTCGCTCCAGTAGTAGGCCTTATGACAAATGTAACATGACGACCTATGTGACTTGGCAGGACTTTTTAGCGCTTACTTTTGAGCTAGCGTGGGCTAAGATTTGAAACAAACGATCGTGGGAATCCAGCTTTCAGGGGAGGCCTCCCCCGAGTCTCTGGACGGCTGTGGGGCCGAGCGGCGAGCGTTTAAAGCACTCAGTTTCGCTCCAGTAGTAGCTATTACTAATGACATGACCGATGTGACTTCGGCAGCGACTTTTAGGTGACTTAATTTCAGCTAGCGGGCTAAGAATTTGAACACACAATCGGTGGGAATCCAGCTTCAGGGGAGGCCTCTTCAAGCCTCTCAGAGCTCGCTGGGGCCGAACGTGCGAGCGTCAAAGCACTCGGTTTTCGCTCCAGTAGTAGGCCTTATTGACTAAATTGTAACATGACGACCTATGTGCTTTGGCAGGACTTTTAGCGCTCCTTTTGAGCTAGTGGGCTAAGATTTGAAACAAACGATCGGTGGGAATCAGCTTTCAGGGGAGGCCTCCCCCGAGTCTCTGGACGGCTGTGGGGCCGAACGGCGAGCGTTAAAGCACTCGTTTCGCAGTAGAGGCCTTATGCACTAAATTGTAACATGACGATATGGACTTGGCAGACTTTTTAGCGCTTACTGAGCGAGTGGCTAAGATTAAAGACAAGCGGTGGGAATCCAGCTTTCAGGGAGGCCTCTTCAAGCCTCTCGGACGCGTGGGGCCGAACGGCGAGCGTGTAAGCACTCAGTTTCGGTCCAGTAGTAGGCCTTTATGACTAAATGTACATGACAACCTATGTGATTTGGCAGGACTTTTTAGCGCTTACTTTGAGCTAGTGGGCTAAGATGTTGAACAACGATCGGTGGGAATCAGCTTTCAGGAGAGAGGCCTCTTCCAAGGCTCTGCGAGCGGCTCGTGGGGCGAACGTGCGAGCGTTAAAGCACTCAGGTTTCGTCCAGTACTAGGCTTTATTGACTAAATGTAACATGACAACATAGTGACTTGGCAGACTTTTAGCGTACTATTTGATCTAGGGCATGAGATTGAAACAAACATCGGTGGGAATCCAGCTTTCAGGGAGGCCTCCCAGAGTCTTGGACGGCTGTGGGACCGAGGGCGAGCGTTAAGCACTCAGTTCGCTCGAATACCATACGAACCGATTTGACTCGCAAGACTAGGTCACTAATTTCAGCCTAGCGGGCTAGAATTCACACAGGACAATCCTTGGGAATCCAGCTTTCAGTGGAGGCCTCTTCGAGCCTCTCAGAGGTCGTGGGGCCGAACGGCGAGCGTCAAGTCACTCGGTTTTCGCTCCAGTAGTAGAGGCCTTTATGACTAAATTGTAACATGACGACCTATGTGACTTTGGCAGGACTTTTTAGCGCTTACTTTTGAGCTAGTGGGCTAGATTTGAAACAAACGATCGCTGGAATCCAGCCTTCAGGGAGGCCTCCCCCGAGTCTCTGGGACCGGCTGTGGGCCGAGCGGCAAGCGTTAAAAGCACTCAGTTTGCTCGAGTACATGATGACGATTGACTCGCACAACTTTTAGGTCGCTTAATCAGCGAGGGGCTAGGATCAACAGACAAGCCTGGGAATCCAGCTTTCAAGGGAGGCCTCTCCAAGCCTCTCGGAGGTCGTGGGGCCGAACTGGCGAGCGTCGAAGCACTCGGTTTCCCTCCAGTAGTAGGCCTTATCTTGACTCAAAGTGCCTAACATGACAACTATGTGAGTTTGGCAGCGACTTTTAGCGCATTACTCTTTGAGCTAGGTGGCTAAGATCTTGAAACAAACACGATCGCGGGGCGACACTCCAGCTTTCAGGGAGGCCTCCCCGAGTCTCTGGACAGCTGTCCGCTGGTGCCGAGCGCCCGCGAGCGTTCATCTAAAGCACTCAGTTCCGCTCGAGTACCATGACGACCGATTATTTGACTTCGGCTACGACTTTAGCGTGCGGACCCGTAATTTCAGCCGAGGCGGGCTAGGAATTCACACAGACATAGCCGTGGGAATCCAGCTTTCAAGGCGGACCGGCCTCTTCCAGGCCTCTCGGAGCTCGTGGGCCGAACGGC
>NW_026904638.1:0-8108 GCF_024500275.1 Phycodurus eques | reverse complement strand
ATAAAAAAAAGTGTCCAGCAAACTGAGCTGGGAAGCATTTTTAAGCAATAAAAACTGCAAATATGTGTAAAACTCCAACCAAAGCGTTGGGATTCAAACCACTGCCTGTAACAAGTGTAAAGGGGAGAGTTTTACTCTGAAATGCAAGAGAATTTACTGGGAAAGCATCCTTTGTGAAGTTTATGAGTCAAAATAAAAAAATGTACAGCAGAGGGAGCTGGGAAGCATTTTTAAGCAATAAAAACTGCAAATGTGTGTAAAACTCCAACCAAAGCTTTGGGATTCAAACCACTGCCTGTAACTAGTATAAAGGGGAGAGTTTTACTCGAAAAAGCAAGATAATTTACTGGGAAAGCATCCTTTGTGAAGTTATGAGTTACAATAAAAAAAGTGTACAGCAGGCGCTGGGAAGCATTTTTAAGCAATAAAAAATGCAAATGTGTGTAAAACTCCAACCAAAGCTTTGGGATTCAAACCACTGCCTGTAACTAGTATAAAGGGGAGAGTTCTTCTCTAAAAACCAATATAATTTACTGGGAAAGCATCCTTTGTGAAGTTATGAGTCAAAATAAAAAAAGTGTACAGCAGAGGGAGCTGGGAAGCATTTTTAATCACTAAAAACTGTAAATGTGTGTAAAACTCCAACCAAAGCTTTGGGATTCAAACCATTGCCTGTAACAAGTATAAAGGGGAGAGTTTTACTCGAAAAAGCAAGAGAATTTACTGGGAAAGCATCCTTTGTGAAGTTATGAGTCAAAATAAAAAAATGTTCAGCAGAGGGAGCTGGGAAGCATTTTTAAGCAATAAAAACTGCAAATGTGTGTAAAACTCCAACCAAAGCTTTGGGATTCAAACCACTGCCTGTAACTAGTATAAAGGGGAGAGTTTTACTCGAAAAAGCAAGAGAATTTACTGGGAAAGCATCCTTAGTGAAGTTATGAGTTACAATAAAAAAAAGTGTTCAGCAGACTGAGCTGGGAAGCATTTTTAAGCAATAAAAACTGCAAATGTGTGTAAAACTCCAACCAAAGCTTTGGGATTCAAACCACTGCCTGTAACAAGTGTAAAGGGGAGAGTTTTACTCTGAAATGCAAGAGAATTTACTTGGAAAGCATCCTTTGTGAAGTTATGAGTTACAATAAAAAAAGTGTAAAGCAGGCGCTGGGAAGCATTTTCAATTAATAAAAACTGCAAATGTGTGTAAAACTCCAACCAAAGCTTTGGGATTCAAACCAATGCCTGCAAGTAGTATAAAGGGGAGAGTTTTACTCGAAAAAGCAAGATAATTTACTGGGAAAGCATCCTTTGTGAAGTTATGAGTTACAATAAAAAAAGTGTACAGCAGGCGCTGGGAAGCATTTTTAAGCAATAAAAACTGCAAATGTGTGTAAAACTCCAACCAAAGCTTTGGGATTCAAACCACTGCCTGTAACTAGTATAAAGGGGAGAGTTCTTCTCTAAAAACCAAGGTAATTTACTGGGAAAGCATCCTTTGTGAAGTTATGACTCAAAATAAAAAAAGTGTACAGCAGAGGGAGCTGGGAAGCATTTTTAAGCAATAAAAACTGCAAATGTGTGTAAAACTCCAACCGAAGCTTTGGGATTCAAACCAATGCCTGTAACAAGTATAAAGGGGAGAGTTTTACTCTGAAATGCAAGAGAATTTACTTGGAAAGCATCCTTTGTGAAGTTATGAGTTACAATAAAAAAAGTGTACAGCAGGCGCTGGGAAGCATTTTCAATTAATAAAAACTGCAAATGTGTGTAAAACTCCAACCAAAGCTTTGGGATTCAAACCACTGCCTGCAAGTAGTATAAAGGGGAGAGTTTTACTCGAAAAAGCAAGATAATTTACTGGGAAAGCATCCTTTTTGAAGTTATGAGTTACAATAAAAAAAGTGTACAGCAGAGGGAGCTGGGAAGCATTTTTAAGCAATAAAAACTGCAAATGTGTGTAAAACTCCAACCAAAGCTTTGGGATTCAAACCACTGCCTGTAACTAGTATAAAGGGGAGAGTTTTACTCGAAAAAGCAAGAGAATTTACTGGGAAAGCATCCTTAGTGAAGTTATGAGTTACAATAAAAAAAGTGTACAGCAGAGGGAGCTGGGAAGCATTTTTAAGCAATAAAAACTGCAAATGTGTGTAAAACTCCAACCAAAGCTTTGGGATTCAAACCACTGCCTCTAACTAGTATAAAGGGGATAGTTCTTCTCTAAAAACCAAGGTAATTTACTGGGAAAGCATCCTTTGTGACGTTATGAGTCAAAATCAAAAAAGTGTACAGCAGAGGGAGCTGGGAAGCATTTTTAAGCAATAAAAACTGCAAATGTGTGTAAAAGTCAAACCAAAGCTTTGGTATTCAAAACCACTGCCTGTAACATGTTTTACGGGCAGAGTTATACTTGAAAAAACAAGAGACTTTACTGGGAAAGCATCCTTTGTGTAGTTATGAGTTACAATAAAAAAAGTGTACAGCAGAGGGAGCTGGGAAGCATTTTTAAGCAATAAAAACTGCAAATGTGTGTAAAACTCCTACCAAAGCTTTGAGATTCAAACCACTGCCTGTAACAAGTGTAAAGGGGAGAGTTTTACTCTGAAATGCAAGAGAATTTACTTGGAAAGCATCCTTTATGAAGTTATGAGTTACAATAAAAAAAGTGTACAGCAGGCGCTGGGAAGCATTTTTAAGCAAAAAAAAAACTGCAAATGTGTGTAAAACTCCAACCAAAGCTTTGGGATTCAAACCACTGCCTGTAACTAGTATAAAGGGGAGAGTTTTACTCGAAAAAGGAAGAGAATTTACTGGGAAAGCATCCTTCGTGAAGTTATGAGTTACAATAAAAAAAAGTGTACAGCAAACTGAGCTGGGAAGCATTTTTAAGCAATAAAAACTGCAAATATGTGTAAAACTCCAACCAAAGCTTTGGGATTCAAACCACTGCCTGTAACAAGTGTAAAGGGGAGAGTTTTACTCTGAAATGCAAGAGAATTTACTTGGAAAGCATCCTTTATGAAGTTATGAGTTACAATAAAAAAAGTGTACAGCAGGCGCTGGGAAGCATTTTTAAGCAAAAAAAAAACTGCAAATGTGTGTAAAACTCCAACCAAAGCTTTGGGATTCAAACCACTGCCTGTAACTAGTATAAAGGGGAGAGTTTTACTCGAAAAAGCAAGATAATTTACTGGGAAAGCATCCTTTGTGAAGTTATGAGTTACAATCAAAAAAGTGTACAGCAGGCGCTGGGAAGCATTTTTAAGCAATAAAAACTGCAAATGTGTGTAAAACTCCTACCAAAGCTTTGAGATTCAAACCACTGCCTGCAACTAATCTAAAGGGGACAGTTTTACTCTAAAAAGCAAGAGAATTTACGGGGAAAGCATCCTTTGTGAAGTTATGAGTCAAAATAAAAAAAGTGTACAGCAGAGGGAGCTGGGAAGCATTTTTAAGCAATAAAAACTGCAAATGTATGTAAAACTCCAACCGAAGCTTTGGGATTCAAACCACTGCCTGTAACAAGTATAAAGGGGAGTGTTTTACTCTGAAATGCAAGAGAATTTACTTGGAAAGCATCCTTTGTGAAGTTATGAGTTACAATAAAAAAAGTGTACAGCAGGCGCTGGGAAGCATTTTCAATTAATAAAAACTGCAAATGTGTGTAAAACTCCAACCAAAGCTTTGGGATTCAAACCACTGCCTGCAACTAATCTAAAGGGGACAGTTTTACTCTAAAAAGCAAGAGAATTTACTGGGAAAGCATCCTTTGTGAAGTTTATGAGTCAAAATAAAAAAATGTACAGCAGAGGGAGCTGGGAAGCGTTTTTAAGCAATAAAAACTGCAAATGTGTGTAAAACTCCAACCAAAGCTTTGGGATTCAAACCACTGCCTGTAACTAGTATAAAGGGGAGAGTTTTACTCGAAAAAGCAAGAGAATTTACTGGGAAAGCATCCTTAGTGAAGTTATGAGTTACAATAAAAAAAAGTGTTCAGCACACTGAGCTGGGAAGCATTTTTAAGCAATAAAAACTGCAAATGTGTGTAAAACTCCAACCAAAGCTTTGGGATTCAAACCACTGCCTGTAACAAGTATAAAGGGGAGAGTTTTACTCTGAAATGCAAGAGAATTTACTTGGAAAGCATCCTTTGTGAAGTTATGAGTTACAATAAAAAAAAGTGTACAGCATGCGCTGGGAAGCATTTTCAAGCAATAAAAACTGCAAATGTGTGTAAAACTCCAACCAAAGCTTTGGGATTCAAACCACTGCCTGTAACAAGTGTAAAGGGGAGAGTTTTACTCTGAAATGCAAGAGAATTTACTTGGAAAGCATCCTTTGTGAAGTTATGAGTTACAATAAAAAAAGTGTACAGCAGGCGCTGGGAAGCATTTTTAAGCAATAAAAACTGCAAATGTGTGTAAAACTCCAACCAAAGCTTTGGGATTCAAACCACTGCCTGTAACTAGTATAAAGGGGAGAGTTTTACTCGAAAAAGCAAGAGAATTTACTGGGAAAGCATCCTTCGTGAAGTTATGAGTTACAATAAAAAAAAGTGTACAGCAAACTGAGCTGGGAAGCATTTTTAAGCAATAAAAACTGCAAATATGTGTAAAACTCCAACCAAAGCTTTGGGATTCAAACCACTGCCTGTAACAAGTGTAAAGGGGAGAGTTTTACTCTGAAATGCAAGAGAATTTACTTGGAAAGCATCCTTTGTGAAGTTATGAGTTACAATAAAAAAAGTGTACAGCAGGCGCTGGGAAGCATTTTTAAGCAATAAAAACTGCAAATGTGTGTAAAACTCCAACCAAAGCTTTGGGATTCAAACCACTGCCTGTAACTAGTATAAAGGGGAGAGTTTTACTCGAAAAAGCAAGAGAATTTACTGGGAAAGCATCCTTCGTGAAGTTATGAGTTACAATAAAAAAAAGTGTACAGCAAACTGAGCTGGGAAGCATTTTTAAGCAATAAAAACTGCAAATATGTGTAAAACTCCAACCAAAGCTTTGGGATTCAAACCACTGCCTGTAACAAGTGTAAAGGGGAGAGTTTTACTCTGAAATGCAAGAGAATTTACTTGGAAAGCATCCTTTGTGAAGTTATGTGTTACAATAAAAAAAGTGTACAGCAGGCGCTGGGAAGCATTTTTAAGCAATAAAAACTGCAAATGTGTGTAAAACTCCAACCAAAGCTTTGGGATTCAAACCACTGCCTGCAACTAGTATAAAGGGGAGAGTTTTACTCGAAAAAGCAAGATAATTTACTGGGAAAGCATCCTTTGTGAAGTTATGAGTTACAATAAAAAAAGTGTACAGCAGAGGGAGCTGGGAAGCATTTTTAAGCAATAAAAACTGCAAATGTGTGTAAAACTCCAACCAAAGCTTTGGGATTCAAACCACTGCCTGTAACTAGTATAAAGGGGAGAGTTTTACTCGAAAAAGCAAGAGAATTTACTGGGAAAGCACCCTTCGTGAAGTTATGAGTTACAATAAAAAAAAAAGTGTCCAGCAAACTGAGCTGGGAAGCATTTTTAAGCAATAAAAACTGCAAATATGTGTAAAACTCCAACCAAAGCTTTGGGATTCAAACAACTGCCTGTAACAAGTGTAAAGGGGAGAGTTTTACTCTGAAATGCAAGAGAATTTACTGGGAAAGCATCCTTTATGAAGTTTATGAGTCAAAATAAAAAAATGTACAGCAGAGGGAGCTGGGAAGCATTTTTAAGCAATAAAAACTGCAAATGTGTGTAAAACTCCAACCAAAGCTTTGGGATTCAAACCACTGCCTGTAACTAGTATAAAGGGGAGAGTTTTACTCGAAAAAGCAAGAGAATTTACTGGGAAAGGATCCTTCGTGAAGTTATGAGTTACAATAAAAAAAGTGTACAGCAAACTGAGCTGGGAAGCATTTTTAAGCAATAAAAACTGCAAATATGTGTGTAAAACTCCAACCAAAGCTTTGGGATTCAAACCACTGCCTGTAACAAGTGTAAAGGGGAGAGTTTTACTCTGAAATGCAAGAGAATTTACTTGGAAAGCATCCTTTGTGAAGTTATGTGTTACAATAAAAAAAGTGTACAGCAGGCGCTGGGAAGCATTTTTAAGCAATAAAAACTGCAAATGTGTGTAAAACTCCAACCAAAGCTTTGGGATTCAAACCACTGCCTGCAACTAGTATAAAGGGGAGAGTTTTACTCGAAAAAGCAAGATAATTTACTGGGAAAGCATCCTTTGTGAAGTTATGAGTTACAATAAAAAAAGTGTACAGCAGAGGGAGCTGGGAAGCATTTTTAAGCAATAAAAACTGCAAATGTGTGTAAAACTCCAACCAAAGCTTTGGGATTCAAACCACTGCCTGTAACTAGTATAAAGGGGAGAGTTTTACTCGAAAAAGCAAGAGAATTTACTGGGAAAGCCCCCTTCGTGAAGTTATGAGTTACAATAAAAAAAAAGTGTCCAGCAAACTGAGCTGGGAAGCATTTTTAAGCAATAAAAACTGCAAATATGTGTAAAACTCCAACCAAAGCGTTGGGATTCAAACCACTGCCTGTAACAAGTGTAAAGGGGAGAGTTTTACTCTGAAATGCAAGAGAATTTACTGGGAAAGCATCCTTTGTGAAGTTTATGAGTCAAAATAAAAAAATGTACAGCAGAGGGAGCTGGGAAGCATTTTTAAGCAATAAAAACTGCAAATGTGTGTAAAACTCCAACCAAAGCTTTGGGATTCAAACCACTGCCTGTAACTAGTATAAAGGGGAGAGTTTTACTCGAAAAAGCAAGATAATTTACTGGGAAAGCATCCTTTGTGAAGTTATGAGTTACAATAAAAAAAGTGTACAGCAGGCGCTGGGAAGCATTTTTAAGCAATAAAAAATGCAAATGTGTGTAAAACTCCAACCAAAGCTTTGGGATTCAAACCACTGCCTGTAACTAGTATAAAGGGGAGAGTTCTTCTCTAAAAACCAATATAATTTACTGGGAAAGCATCCTTTGTGAAGTTATGAGTCAAAATAAAAAAAGTGTACAGCAGAGGGAGCTGGGAAGCATTTTTAATCACTAAAAACTGTAAATGTGTGTAAAACTCCAACCAAAGCTTTGGGATTCAAACCATTGCCTGTAACAAGTATAAAGGGGAGAGTTTTACTCGAAAAAGCAAGAGAATTTACTGGGAAAGCATCCTTTGTGAAGTTATGAGTCAAAATAAAAAAATGTTCAGCAGAGGGAGCTGGGAAGCATTTTTAAGCAATAAAAACTGCAAATGTGTGTAAAACTCCAACCAAAGCTTTGGGATTCAAACCACTGCCTGTAACTAGTATAAAGGGGAGAGTTTTACTCGAAAAAGCAAGAGAATTTACTGGGAAAGCATCCTTAGTGAAGTTATGAGTTACAATAAAAAAAAGTGTTCAGCAGACTGAGCTGGGAAGCATTTTTAAGCAATAAAAACTGCAAATGTGTGTAAAACTCCAACCAAAGCTTTGGGATTCAAACCACTGCCTGTAACAAGTGTAAAGGGGAGAGTTTTACTCTGAAATGCAAGAGAATTTACTTGGAAAGCATCCTTTGTGAAGTTATGAGTTACAATAAAAAAAGTGTAAAGCAGGCGCTGGGAAGCATTTTCAATTAATAAAAACTGCAAATGTGTGTAAAACTCCAACCAAAGCTTTGGGATTCAAACCAATGCCTGCAAGTAGTATAAAGGGGAGAGTTTTACTCGAAAAAGCAAGATAATTTACTGGGAAAGCATCCTTTGTGAAGTTATGAGTTACAATAAAAAAAGTGTACAGCAGGCGCTGGGAAGCATTTTTAAGCAATAAAAACTGCAAATGTGTGTAAAACTCCAACCAAAGCTTTGGGATTCAAACCACTGCCTGTAACTAGTATAAAGGGGAGAGTTCTTCTCTAAAAACCAAGGTAATTTACTGGGAAAGCATCCTTTGTGAAGTTATGACTCAAAATAAAAAAAGTGTACAGCAGAGGGAGCTGGGAAGCATTTTTAAGCAATAAAAACTGCAAATGTGTGTAAAACTCCAACCAAAGCTTTGGGATTCAAACCACTGCCTGTAACTAGTATAAAGGGGAGAGTTTTACTCGAAAAAGCAAGAGAATTTACTG
>NW_026904637.1:0-8132 GCF_024500275.1 Phycodurus eques | reverse complement strand
GAATCAGAATCAGAATCATCTTTATTTGCCAAGTATGTCCAAAACCCACAAGGAATTTGTCTCCGGTAGTTGGAGCCGCTCTAGTACGACAGACAGTCAATTTACAGAACGACTTTGGGGACACAAAGACATTGACAAAAAACAATTGTGCAAAAGATGCAGAGTCCTCTAGCACTTAGAGCAGTTCGAATGACTAATATTGCAATAGTCCGGTGCAATGAGCATTGTGCAAAGGGGCGCTGAGACTTCAAGGAGTGTATGCAGTTTAAAGTGACGAGTAGTGCGATCATCTGGGACAATGTTGGTTGTGCAAATGTTACAGATACTCCTCAATCAGTGTGCAAATGGAGCAGATGCTACTCTGGCATGAAGTGGCCAGTATATGCAAATAGTGCAGCATGGCGAGACAACTACAGTGTGTGCACGAGTAATACATAATTGGCCCCACAGAAATGTGACAACAAACTCAAGTAAAAAAATTTCCAGCTTGTTGTCATGGAATTATAGGTTAGGTGTTTAAGAAGTTGATCGCAAGAGGGAAGAAGCTGTTGGAATGTCTACTAGTTCTAGTTTGCGTTGATCGGCAGCGCCTACCTGAGGGAAGGAGCTGGAAGAGCTGGTGACCGGGGTGCAGACGGTCCGAAAGGATTTTGCACGCCCTTGTCTTAGTTCTGGCAGCGTGCAAGTCCTCAATGGTGGGTAGGGGGGTACCGACAATCCTTTCAGCAGTTTTGATTGTCCGTTGCAGTCGGAGTTTGTCCTTTTTTGTAGCAGCACCAAACCAGACTGTGATGGAAGAACACAGGACTGATTCGATGACCGCTGTGTAGAACTGTATCAGCAGCTCCGGTGGCAGGCCGTGCTTTCTCAGAAGCCGCAGGAAGTACATCCTCTGCTGGGCCTTTTGAGGACGGAGTTGATGTTGGTCGCCCACTTCAGGTCCCTGAGAGATTGTAATTCCCAGGTCTCGACAGTTGAGACAAGGCAGCTGGACAACGTGAGGGGCAGCTGTAGCGAAGGATGCCTCCTGAAGTCCATGATCATCTCTACAGTCTTGAGCGTGTTCAGCTCCAGGTTGTGTCGGCCGCACCACAGCTCCAGCCGCTCCGCTTCCTGTCGATATGCAGACTCGTCACCGTCCTTGATGAGGCCGATGACAGTGGTGTCATCTGCAAACTTCAGGAGCTTGACAGTCGGGTTCGCTGAGGTGCAGTCGTTCGTGTAGAGAGAGAAGAGCAGCGGAGAGAGGACACAACCTTGGGCCGCCCCAGTACTGATGCTGCGTGTGGATGAGGTGGCCTCCCCCAGCCTGACCTGCTGTGTCCTGCCCGTCAGAAAGCTGTAAATCCACTGGCAGATGGCAGGTGAGACGCTTAGCTGGAGAAGCTTGGTTGAAAGGAGTTCAGGGATGATGGTGTTGAACGCTGAGCTGAAGTCCACGAACAGGATCCTCACGTAGGTCCCTGCACTGTCGAGGTGTTCTAGGATGAAGTGCAGTCCCATGTTGACTGCATCATCCGCAGACCTGTTCGCTTGGTAGGCAAACTGCAGGGGGTCCAGCAGGGGACCTGTGACACTCTTGAGGTGGTCCAGCATGAGACGTTCAAAGGACTTCATGACCACAGATGTCAAAGCGACAGGCCTGTAGTCATTCAGACCAGAGATTGCAGGTTTCTAGGGGACTGGAATGATGGTGGAGCATTTGAAAAAGGATGGAACTTCGCACATTTCCAAAGATCTGTTGAAGATCTGAGTGAAGACTGGAGCGAGCTGGTCTGTGCAGACTTTGACGCAGGATGGGGACACATGGTCCGGTCCTGCCGCTTTGTTAATCTTCTGTTGTTTGAAGATGCGTCTCACATCCTGTTCATGGATGGTTAACGCAGAAGACAGAGGTGTGGTTGTGGTCGCGGGTGCGGCTGGGTGTGTGTGTGTAGTGAAACTGTCCTTTTCAAATCTGCAGTAGAAGGTATTCAAGTCGTTGGCTAGTGTGCTATTGTTCTTAGCTTGGGGGGATCGTCGCTTGTAATTAGTCAGCGATTGGAATGCATG
The DNA here is from genome assembly GCF_024500275.1 of Phycodurus eques. Taxonomy (NCBI): domain Eukaryota; kingdom Metazoa; phylum Chordata; class Actinopteri; order Syngnathiformes; family Syngnathidae; genus Phycodurus; species Phycodurus eques. The sequence goes on along the minus strand of NW_026904637.1, from coordinate 6,080 downwards.
CCAGACTGATTTTGAGTCATTCGCGCTAAACTGTTTTTCCAACTTTGGTGCATAGATTATACAGGGCCCTGTCCGCTCTGATATGCATCTTCCTTAGCTTGGCGAAGCTGCTTAAGTTTAGCAGTGAACCACGGCTTGTTGTTGTTGAATGTCCGAAATGATTTTGTTGTTACACAAACCTCTTCACAGAAACTGATATAGGATGTGACAGTGTCCGTATATTCATCCAGGCTGCCAGCTGAATTTTCAAAGACACTCCAGTCTGTGCAGTCTAAACAGCTTTGAAGTTCCATCTTGGCTTCATTGGTCCACTTTTTGACTGTTTTCACTGTAGGCTTCGCACATTTAAGTTCTTGCTTGTACGTCGGTATTAAGTGAATTAAGCAGTGATCAGACGAGCTCAGGGCTGCACGAGGTATAGCACAGTATGCGTTTTTTACCGTAGTGTAGCAGTGGTCTAAAGTATTATTTTCCCTGGTAGGACAGTCGATATGCTGCTTGTATTTAGGGAGTTCGTGATTGAGTTTAGCTTTGTTAAAGTCCCCGAGAATAATGAGGGGTGAGTCCGGGTGTTTTTTTTCAATTTCATTGACTTGTTCGGCGAGCGTTAGCAATGCGGCGTTCGTGTTAGCTTGAGGTGTAATATAGACTCCAGCCAGTATAAACGATGCAATCTCACGTGGCGAGTAGAATGGTTTACAGTTCAAAAACAGCGACTCCAAATGCGGGCTGCAGTGTGTGCTGAGCACCGTGACGTCCGTACACCATTTTTCGTTGATATGGAGGCATATCCCGCCGCCCTTCGTTTTCCCCGTTGATTCCATGTCGCGGTCCGCTCGATGAATGTTGAAGCCGGGAAGCATGACGGCGCCATCGGGTACAGCGTCGCAAAGCCAGGTCTCCGTGAAGCACATGGCTGCGGAACGTCTGAAGTCTTTACTGGTCTTTAACAGAAGATGAAGCTCATCCATTTTGTTGGGTAGGGAGCGTACATTCGCGAGGTGGATCGACGGGAACGCCAATCTGTGTCCTCTCTTGCGGAGTTTCACCTGAATGCCGGCTCGTTTTCCTCTGTGGCGCCGCTTCCGCCTCCATGCGCCGAAAACCGCGGACGCCGCTCCGGTGAGTAACTCAGGGAAAAAACTGAGCGGATTTTCGAAAATTGGTGACAGAAAGTCCGGAGTAGCCTCCTTGATGGTTAGCAGGTCTCCCCTTGTGTAAGTGAGTCGTGTAAGGTCTCCAAAGACGGACGAAAAACACAAAAACAAAGACAATACTAGAGAGCACGTTACCGAGGCGACCACACTGGTAGGCGCCATCTTGGTAAGATGACTGTGGCAGTTCAATAAAAAGATTCATTCACCGAATCGTTCAGTTCATTTTCAGAGACTCATTCAAGTGCTTCCTCATTCCGTTCATGATCCATCCCTGAGGTTCATGTTCACTCAACACATTCACCGAAGGACGATGCGTTGTTGTTGTCATCGTAAACTAGGAAAGGTGGGGAGATTTTAAAAAACAAACAAAGAAACAAAAACCTTCAGCTAAATTACCACCTACCTAACTCTGTCTCGGCAAACTCTCGAACACCCGGCTTCGGTGTGACTCATGAACATGTGTGCAGCGAGCTCAACTACCGAACATCCTTCCGCATCCCCTGACGTCCAGCGAGGCTCTCACTTTTCTGCATTCCACTGCGGTGGACAGCGTCGTTGACCAGCACCCGGCACCCAGGCTTCCTGCTCACTGTTATTGTCATCTGATTAGCGTCTTTGGGTTTCTTGCGAAGCGCTTCATAAGTTTAATGTATTATTATTATTATTCTTCTTCTTTTCCTTTCGGCTTGTCCCGTTAGGGGTCGCCACAGCGCGTCATCCTTTTCCATGTAAGCCTATCTCCTGCATCCTCCTCTCGAACACCAACTGCCATCATGTCTTCCCTCACGACATCCATCAACCTTCTCTTTGGTCTTCCTCGAGCTCTCTTGCCTGGCAGCTCCATCCTCATCATCCTTCTTCCAATATACTCACTATTTCTCCTCTGGACGTGTCCAAACCATTGAAGTCTGCGCTCTCTAACTTTGTCTCCAAAACATCGAACCTTGGCTGTCCCTCTGATGAGCTCATTTCTAATTTTATCCAACCTGGTCACTCCAAGAGCGAACCTCAACATCTTCATTTCCGCCACCTCCAGCTCTGCTTCCTGTTGTCTCTTCAGTGCCACTGTCTCTAATCCGTACATCATGGCTGGCCTCACTACTGTTTTATAAACTTTGCCCTTCATCCTAGCAGAGACTCTTCTGTCACATAACACACCTGACACCTTCCTCCACCCGTTCCAACCTGCTTTGACCCGTTTCTTCACTTCCTGACCACACTCACCATTGCTCTGGACGGTTGACCCCAAGTATTTAAAGTCCTCCACCCTTGCTATCGCTTCTCCCTGTAGCCTCATTCTTCCCCCACCAGCCCTCTCATTCATGCACATATATTCTGTTTTACTTCGGCTAATCTTCATTCCTCTTCTTTCCAGTGCATGCCTCCATCTCTCTAACTGTTCCTCCAGCTGCTCCCTGCTTTCACTGCAGATCACAATGTCATCTGCAAACATCATGGTCCACGGGGATTCCAGTCTAACCTCATCTGTCAGCCTATCCATCACCACTGCAAAAAGGAAGGGGCTCAGGGCTGATCCCTGATGCAGTCCCACGTCCACCTTAAATTCTTCTGTCACACCTACAGCACACCTCACCGCTGTTCTGCTGCCCTCGTACATGTCCTGTATTATTCTAACATACTTCTCTGCCACTCCAGACTTCCGCATGCAGTACCACAGTTCTTCTCTGGGTACTCTGTCATAGGCTTTCTCTAGATCTACAAAGACACAATGTAGCTCCTTCTGACCTTCTCTGTACTTTTCCATCAACATCCTCAAGGCAAATAATGCATCTGTGGTACTCTTTCTAGGCATGAAACCATACTGTTGCTCGCAAATACTCACTTCTGTCCTGAGTCTATCCTCCACTACTCTTTCCCATAACTTCATTGTGTGGCTCATCAACTTTATTCCTCTATAGTTGCCACAGCTCTGCACATCACCTTTGTTCTTAAAAATGGGCACCAGTACACTTTTCCTCCATTCCTCAGGCATCTTCTCACGCACTAGAATTCTATTGAACAAGCTGGTCAAAAACTTCACAGCCACCTCTCCTAGATGCTTCCATACCTCCACAGGAATGTCATCAGGACCAACTGCCTTTCCATTTTTCATCCTCTTTAATGCCTTTCTAACTTCCCCCTTACTAATCATTGCCACTTCCTGGTCCACCACACTTACCTCTTCTACTCTCCTTCTCTATCATTTTCCTCATTCATCAACTCCTCGAAGTATTCTTTCCATCTAGCAAGCACACTGCTGGCACCAGTCAACATATTTCCATCTCTATCCTTAATCACCCTAACCTGCTGCACATCCTTCCCATCTCTGTCCCTCTGTCTGGCCAGCCTGTATAGATCCTTTTCTCCTTCTTTAGTGTCCAACCTGCCATACATGTCATCATATGCCTCTTGTTTTGCCTTTGCCACCTCTACCTTTGCCCTGTGTCGCATCTCAATGTATTCCTTTCGCCTCTCCTCGGTCCTCTCAGTGTCCCACTTCTTCTTAGCTAACCTCTTTCCTTGTATGATTTCCCTGTACTGTGAGGTTCCACCACCAAGTCTCCTTCTCTCCTTTCCTGCCAGAAGATACACCAAGTACTCTCCTGCCTGCTTCTCTGATCACCTTGGCTGCAGTGGTCCAGTCTTCTGGAAGCTCCTGCCGTCCACCGAGAGCCTGTATCACCTCTTCCCGAAAAGCTGCACAACACTCGTCCTGTCTCAGCTTCCACCACATGGTTCTCTTCTCTGCCTTTGTCTTCCTAATTTTCCTCCCCACCACCAGAGTCATCTTACACACCACCATCCTATGCTGTCTAGCCACACTCTCCCCTACCACTACCTTACAGTTGGTAACCTCCTTCAGATTACATCGTCTGCACAAGATGTAATCCACCTGTGTGCTTCTACCTCCGCTCTTATAGGTCACCCTATGTTCGTGCCTCTTCTGGAAAAAAGTGTTCACTACAGCCATTTGCATCCTTGTTGCAAAGTCTACCACCATCTGTCCCTCCAAGTTCCTTTCCTGGATGCCGTATTTACCCATCACTTCTTCATCACCCCTATTACCTTCACCAACATGTCCATTACAATCTGCACCAATTACGACTCTCTCTCTGACTGGGATGCTAAGAACTACATCATCTAGCTCCTTCCAGAATTTCTCTTTCACCTCTAGGTCACATCCTACCTGTGGGGCATAGCCACTAATCACATTACACATAACACCCTCAATTTCAAATTTCAGCCTCATCACTCGATCTGATACTCTTTTCACCTCCAAGACATTCTTAGCCAACTCTTCTTTTAAAATAACCCCGACTCCATTTCTCTTCCCATCGACACCATGGTAAAATAATTTAAACCCTGCCCCTAAACTTCTAGCCTTACTGCCTTTCCACCTGGTCTCCTGGACACACAATATATCAACCTTTCTCCTCATCATCATGTCAACCAACTCCCGAGATTTTCCTGTCATAGTCCCAACATTCAAAGTCCCCACATTCAGTTCTAGGCTCTGTGTTTTCCTCTTCTCTTTCTGCCGAAGAACCCGCTTTCCACCTCCTCTTCTTCTTTGACTTCGACCCACAGTAGCTGAATTTCCAACGGCGCCCCGCAGGTTGACGGCGCCGGTGGCGGACGTTGTTAACCCGGGCCACGACCGATCCGGTATGGAATTCTTTGGATGAACGCTCATATTTGTTTGGCAAGGTTTTAAGCCGGATGCCCTTCCTGACGCAACCCTCTGCATTTATCCGGGCTTGGGACCGGCCTACAGTTTGCACTGACTTGTGCCACCCATAGGGCTGCATTAATGTATTATTATTATTATTATTATGAAATAAAAAGCTTAATAATCACACTAGAGACACATAGGGAATTATATATGTGTACATACATTTATTATTAAATTACATTTATTTTAATTATGTGTTCTTGTTTCTATGTGCTTGACTGACTCAACATTAGCCGTTAGCTTGAAGAAACGGCTGCTAGTGCAAGCTATCCCTCGTGTAAAAACCACGTGTTAATTGCAGATATATTTGTGCCAAAGATTTTGACACAAATCTCTCCCATAGTTTTTCATGGCAGATAAAAAGAAAAAAGAACAACTAACAAGCAGTGTTTCCACCGGGTTTCGAACCAGGGACGTTTTGCGTGTGAGGCAAACATGACAACCACTACACTATGGAAACTGCTGGCTTGCTTGGTCTAACAGCCCCAACAGTACTTTTGGGAGCTGCCAGCCAGCAAGCCGATGGAAAAAAAATCTGCATTTGACGCTTTGGACGGTAAATCGTGGAGTAATCAATCATTGATTCATTCATTCATGTTACGGCCCGCTTCTCCTCACTCACCTTTGAAAAGTCTGAGGCACTCCCTTCAGGCCAGAGGGCACACGAAGAAATTCAAACAGCCACTGCGGTTTTGGGCACATCCTCCGAGCGCACAGGCCCATGTGTCTCTCTAACCCTTCCCACCATCACCAACTGCTGCAGAAACGTGCGTACGCCAGCCATGAATTTGACGTGAGGCACCGCACATTTCCACGCTCCATTTCACTTCTTGATACATCTGAACTTTTACCGTGAAAAAGAACGTGCGCCACGTTTTTGTGCAGACGTTTTCTGGATTTGAGCGACGCCATGTTTCAGTAGGAAAGCCATGGACGTTTTTGTACATGAGGCCCCTGATGACTTGTTTCTCCTGGATGTGTAGATGGTAGTCGTGAATCTGTTTCTTTTGTCCTTGTTTCCTATTTTTATTTTAGGATTTAAAATTTTTTTTTTAGATTATTGATTTGCCTTACACGCGAAAGGTCCTCGGTTTCGAAACCGGGTGGAAAACAGCGTTCCAAGATGGCGCCAACCAAGCAACCTCCACCTGTTCCAACCTGCTTGGACCCGTTTCTTCACTTCCTGACCA
>NW_026904636.1:0-8135 GCF_024500275.1 Phycodurus eques | reverse complement strand
TTAGCGTCACTTAATTTTAAGCCTAGCGGGCTAGAATTCAAACAGACAAGCCTTGGGACATCACAGCTTCAAGGAGGCCATTCCAGCTCTCGGAGCTTGTGGGCTGAACGGCGAGCGTCGAACGAAGCCACTCGGTTTCGCTCCAGTCGTAGGCCTTTAATGACTAAATGGTAACTTGACGACCTATGCTGACTTTGGCAAGACTTTTTAGCGCGTACTTGTTGAGCTGGTGGGCTAAAGATTTGAAAACAAACGATCGGTGGGGCATCCAGCTTCTCAGTGCGAGCTCCCCCGAGTCTCTGGACAGCTGTGGGCGAACGGCGAGCGTCAACGCACTCGTATTCGCTCCAGTAAGTGGGCTTTATGACTAAGATTGTAACATAGACAACGTATGTGACTTTGGGGCAGGACTTTTTGAGCGCTCTTACTTTTCACTAGTGCGCTAAGATTGAAACAAACGATCGGTGGGCACTCCAGCTTCAGCGGAGTCCTCGAGTCTCTGGATGGCTGCGGCGAGCGGCGAGCGTTTTAACAGCACTCAGTTCGGTCTCAGTAAGAGGCCTTTATTGGCTAACATTGGCACATGACGACCTATGGATTTTGGCAGGCCATTGTAGCGCTTACTTTTGAGCAGAGTGCGCTAAGATTGACAAACACGAACGATCGGTGGAATCCAGCTTTCAGTAGGCCTCGAGTCTACTGACGGCTTTCGTCGTCCGAACGAGCGAGCGTCAAAGCACTCGGATTTCTCTCCAGTAGTTGGCCTTTATTGACTAAATTGAAAATGACGACTATTCGTGATTTTGGCAGGACTCTTAGCGCCGTTACTTATTCAGCTACTGGGCTAGATTTTGAAACAAAACGATCGGTGGGAATCCAGCTTTACAGGGAGGCCTCCCCGAGTCTCTGGACGGCTGTGGGGCGAGTCGGACGAGCGTTAAGCACTCCGTTCGTTGTCCAGTGAGGAGGCTTTATTGGCGCTAAATATGGAACATGACGACCTATGTGATTTTGGCAGGACTTTTTAGCACTACTTTTCAGCTACTGGGCTAAGATTCGAAACAAACGATCGGTGGGAATGCCAGCTTTCTGTCAGCCTCTTCCACTTCTCTTGGAGTAGTCGTGGGCCAACGGCGCGAGCGTCCAAAGCACTCGGTGTCGCTCCAGTAGCTAGGCCTTTATTGACTAAATTGTAACATGACGACCTAGTGATGATTTTGGCAGGACTTTGTTGCGCCTACGTTTTCAGCTACTGGCTAAGATTTGAAACAAACGAAGCGGATAGGGGAAGTCCAGCTGTTCAGGGAGGCTCCCGTGCAGTCTTGGCACGGCTGTGCGAGGACGGTGCGGCGCGAGCGTTAACGCACAATTCGTCACATGTAATAGGCCTTATGGACTACAGTGGAAACATTGAACGACCTATGTGATTGTTGGCAGACTTTTAGCGCTTGTACGTTGAGCTAGTGTGGCTAGATTAAAACAACGATACGGTGGGAATCACAGCTGTCAGCGGGAGGCCTAACCACGAGTCTCTGGACTGCTGTCCGAGCGGCGACCGTTAAGCACTCAGTTCGCTCGAGTTCCATGACGATCCGATTGACTTCGGGCACGACTTTAGGTCGCTTAATTTCAGCCTAGCGGGTCAGGAATTCACACAGACAAGCCTTGGGAATCCAGCTTGCAAGGGAGGCCTCTCTCCCAAGGCCTCTCGGAGCTTCTGGGGCTGAACGGCTGAGCGTCGAAGCACTCGGTTTCGCTCCAGCCGTAGCATTTAATGACTAAAGTGTAACATGACGATCGATGTGACGTTGGCAACGACTTTTAGTGCTACGTTTGAGCTGAGTGGGCTAAGATGTGAAACAAACGATGTCGGTGGGAATCCAGCGCTTTCTAGGGGAGCCTACGAGTCTGACAGGCTGTGGGCCGCGAAAACGACGAGCGTACATGTGCAATCGTGGGTTTTTGCGCCAGTAGAAGTGGGCCTTTATGGACTAAATTGTACATGACGATCCTATAGTGATTATTGGCAGGACTTTTTGCGCATACTTTCAGCTACTGGGCTAAGATTGGAAAACAAACGATCGGTGGAATCAGCTTTCAGGGGTAGGCTCCCTGAGTCTCTGGACGGCTGTGAGGGCGCGAGCGCGAGCGGTAAAGCACTCAGTTTCGGTCCAGACTAGGCCTTTATTGACTCAATGTAACATGACGACCTATGCTGATTTAGGCCGGACTTGTGTAGCGCTACGTTGAGCTAGTGGGCTAAGATTGAAAACAAACGATCGGTGGAAATCAGCTTTCAGGGTGACGGCCCTACCCGAGTCTCTGGACGCTGTGGGACCGAGCGAGCGATCACGTTAAAAGCACTCAGAGTTTCGCTCGAGTAGCATGAAGACCGATTGACTTCGGCCGACTTTAGGTCACTTAATTTGCAGCCTAGCGGGCTAGGAATCACACTAGACAAGCCTGGGATCCAGCTTTCAAGGAGGCCTCTGCCAGCCTCTCGGAGCGTTGTGGGGCTGAACGGCGAGCGTCGAAGCACTCGGTTCGCTCCAGTCGTAGCATTTCATGACTCAATGTAACTGACGACTATGTGACTTTGGCAAGACTTTTGAGCGCTACTTTGAAGCTGGTGGCTAAGAGTGTGAAACAAACGATTCAGGTGGGAATCAGCTTCAGGGGCTGCCTCGAGTCTACTGGACAGCTGTGGGGTCCGAACGATGCGAGCGTCCCCTAAAGCACTCGTTTTGCTCACAGTACGTGCATGTATTGACTACTAATGTAACATGACACCGTAATCGTGACTTCGGGCATGGACTTTTATGCGCTTACTTGGTTCACCTAGTGCGCTAAGAGTTGAACAAACGACTCGGTGAATCAGCTTCAGCGGAGTCTCCCCCGAGTCTGGACGGCTTGGTGGCGAGCGTGCTGAGCGGTAAAGCACTCAGTTTCGGTCCAGTAGGAACAGTAGCGCGTTATTGGCATAAATTGTAACATGACGACATAGGTGATATTTGGCAGGATCTTCTTAGCGCCATACTGTTCAGCTACTGGCTAAGATGAAACAAACGATCGGTGGGAATCAGCATTCAGGGAGAGGCTCTTCCAAGCCTCTCGGCGTCGTGGGGCCGAACGCTAAGACGAGCGGCGCAAAGCACTCTGTTTCGCTCCAGTAGGAGGCCTTATTGACTAAATGTAACATGACACCTATGTGACTTTGGCAGGCCGTTTAGCGCTTACTTCTGACCTAGTGTGCTAAGATTGTAAATAAACGATCGGTGGGGAATACCAGCTTTCAGGGGAGTCCTCGAGTCTCTGGACGGCTGTGGGGCCGAGCGGAGAGCGTTAAAGACACTCAGGTTAGTCGCTCGAGTACCATGACGACGCGATTTGACTTCGGCTACGTGAGGTCGCTTAATTTCAGCCTAGCGGGCTAGAGTTCACTCAGACAATCCGTGGGAATCCAGCTTCAGCCCGAGAGGCACTCTGCCAAGCCTCTCAGACACAGTCGTGGCGGCCTATCGGCGAGCGGCAAAGCACGCGGTTCAGCTCAGTGTAGTAGGCCTTTATTGACTAAATTGTACCATGACGAGCCTATGTGACTTGGCAAGACTTTTTAGCGCACACTTTTGAGCTAGTGGGCTAAGATTTGAAACAAAAAATGATCGGTGGATACAGCTGTCATGGGAGCCTCCCCGAGTCTACTGGACAGCTGTCGGGGCCGAACGGCGAGCGTCAAAGCACTTGGTTTCTCTCAGTAGTCGTGCCTTTATGTGACTAAATTGTAACATGACGACCTATGTGACTTGCAGGACATTTTAGCGCCTAGTTTGAGAAGTGGGCTATAGCTTCGAACACAAACGATCGGTGGGAATCCAGCTTTCAGGGGAGTCCTCCCGCGCGTGCTCAGGACGCTGCTGTGGGGACCGAGCGGCGAGCGTTAAAGCACTCAGTTCGGTCCAAGTAGGAGCCTTATTGACTAATTGTAACATGACGACCATATGTGATTTTGGCAGGATCTTTTAGCGCCTCACTGCAGCTGACTGCGGCGAAGATTTGAAACAAACGCTGCGGTGGAATCAGCTTCAGGGGAGGCCTCTGCCAAGCGCCTCTCGGAGTTATCGTGGGCGCCGACGGCGTGATGCGTCAAAGCACTCGGTCGCTCCAGTAGGAGGCTTTATGTGACTAAATTGTAACATGACAACCTATGTGACTTGGCAGAGACATTTAGCGATCCTACTTTGAGCTAGTGCGATAAGATTGAAACACAACGATCGCGGGGAATCCAGCTTTCAGGGAGGCCTCCCCGAGTCTCTGGACGTTTTCGGGGAACGGGTGTTCGACGAGAACGCGCGCGTGCAAAGCACTCGGTTCTCTCCAGTGAGTTGGCCCGTTATTGACTAAATTGATAAAAACATGACGACTATGATAATTTTGGCAGGACTTTTTAGCGTCGCACTTTTCCGCTACTGGGCTAAGATTTGAAACAAACGATCGGTGGGAAGCCAGCTTTCAGGCGAGGCCTCCCCGAGTCTCTGGACGGCTGGGGGCGAGCGTTAGCACTCAGTTTCGGTCCCGTAGGATGGCCTTAGTAACTACATTGTAAAACAGGACTACTATGTGACGTTGCACAAGACTTTTTAGCGCTACCGTTGAGCTAGATGGCTAAGATTAGAGCCAAACGATCGGTGGGAATCCAGCTTTTAGGGGAGGCCTCGTACCAAGCATCGCGGAGGTCGTGGGCCCGAACGAAGCGAGCGGTCAGAAGCACTCGAGTTTCGCCTCGAGTACCATGACGACCGATTGACTCGGCACGACTTAGGTCGCATTATCCTCCCTCCCCTCATTTCAGCCTAGCGGGCTAGGAATTCACACAGACAATACTGGGGAATCCAGCTTTCAGGGAGGCGATGTCTCTGGACAGCTGTAGGCCGAACGGCGGAGCGTTCATATAGCAGCTCGGTTTTCTCTCCAGTAGTGGCCAGTGATTGACTACAATTGTAACAAGCCGACCGTGATGTGAGTTTGGCAGGACTTCTTAGCGCCTACTTTTCAGCTCTACTGGGCTAAGATTTGAAACAAACGATCGGTGGGAATCCAGCTTCAGGGTGAGGCCCTTCCAAGCCTCATCGGAGGTCGTGGGCGAACGGCGAGCGTCAAAGCACTCGGTTTCGCTCCAGTAGGAGGCCTTTATGATCTACACTGGACATGACAACCCTAATGTGACAGTTGGCAGGACGTTTTAGCGCTTACTTCTGACTAGTGTGCTAAGATTTGAAATAACTCGATTGGTGTGAACCCAGCTTTCAGGGGAGTCTCCCGCACGAGTCTCTGGAAACGGCTGTGGCGGGCCCGAGCGTGCGAGCGTTTTAAAGCACTCAGTTTCGCGTCGAGTACCAGACGACCGATTTGACTTCGGCACGGACTTAGGTCGCTAATTTCAGCTAGCGGGCTAGGAAAGTCACACAGACAACTCACTTGGGAATCCAGCTTTCAGGGAGTGCACTCCAAGCCTCTCAGACAGTCGTGTGGCCTATCGGCGAGCGTGCAAAGCACATCGGTTCGCTCCAGGAGGAGGCCTTATTGATCTAAATTGCAACATGACGGACTACGTGATCTTTGGCAGACTTTTTAGCGCCTACTTTTCAGCTACTGGGGTGCGAAGATATTGAAACACAACGATCGGTGGGAAAATCCAGCTTTCAGGGGAAGCCTCTGCCAAGCTCTCGGAGTTACGTGGGCCCGAACGTTGCGAGCGTCAAAGCGACTCGGTTTCGCTCCAGTAGGAGGCCTTTATTGACATAAATTGTAACATGGACAACCTAGGTGCACTTTGGCGACATTTTAGCGCTTACTTTGAGCTAGGTGCACTAAGATATGAAACAAACGATCGGTGGGAATCCAGCTTGTAAGGCGGAGGCCGCGAGTTGTTAATCTCTCTTTATAATATCTTTCATTTCTGTATTGTCTTATTTTTTATCTGCCTGTTTATTAGTCTCTTCTTCTCGACGGCTTTCGGGTCCACGCGAACGGCGAGCGTCTCAAGCACTCGGATTTGTCTCTCCAGTAGTGGCCTATGATCTAAATTGTACACATGCACGACCTATGTGATGTTGGCAGGTACTTTTTAGCGCCACCTACTTCGCAGGCTACTGGGACTCATGATTTGAAACAAACGATCACGGTGGGCATCCAGCTTACAGGGGAGGCCTCCCCGAGTCTGCTGGACGGCTGTGGGCCGGAGGCGGCTGAGCGTTTTAAGCCTCAGTTTTCGGTCCAGTAGGAACATTTATTGGTCTAAATTGTAACATGACGACATATGTGATTTTTGCAGGAATTTTTACCGCCTACTTTCAGCTCCTGGGCAAGATTTGAAAACAATACGATCCGGTGGGAATGCAAGCTTTCAGGGGAGGCCTCTTCCAGCCTCTCGGAGGTCATGGGGCCGAACGGCGGACGTCAAAGCCAACTCGGTTCGCTCCAGCAGTAGGCTATTGACTAATGTGTAAACATGACGAAACCTATAGTGACTTTTGTGCACAGGACGTTTTAGCGCCTACTTTGCAGCTAGTGAGGCTAAGATTGGAAACAACGACGGTGGTGGAATGCCCAGCTCAGGGGCGGGCACTCTCGAGCCTCTCGGATGGCATGTGAGGCGAACGTGGCGAGCGTCAAAGACACTCGTTTCGCTCAGCAGTAGGCTTTAATGACGACATTGTTCACATGTAACGAACTATGTGATTTTGGCAAGGACTTTTTAGCGCCTACTTTCAGCGAACTGGCTAAGATTGAAACGAAACGATCGGGGAATCCGAGCATTCAGCCTCTCCCAGATTCTCGTTTGGACGGCGTGAGGCCGAGCCGGCTGGCGTGATCAAAGCACTCGGTTTCGGTCCAGTAATAGTAGGCCCTTTATTGACTAAATGTAACATGACGACCTATGTGATTTGCAGGACTTTTTAGCGCCTACGTTTGAGCTAGCGGGCTACGATTTGAGAAAACAAACGATCGGTGGGAAATCCAGCTTTCAGGGGAGGACTCCCCTGAGTCTCATGGACGGAATGTGGGGACGTGCGCGCAATTGAGCGTTAAAAGCATCATTTCTGGTTCAGTAATAGGCCTTTATTGACTAAATTGTAACCAGACGACCTATGTGATTTTGGAGGACTTTGAGCGCTCCGTTTGAGCTAGTGCTAGATTTCAAACAAACGATTACGGTGGGAATCAGCTTTAAGGGAGGCCTACCCCGAGTCTTGGACAGCTCGCCGTAGCGTGGACCGTAGCACTTCAGTTTCGCTCGAGGGCCATGAGACCGATTGACTTCGCACGACTTTAGAGGTCGCTTAATTTCAGCCTAGCGGCGCTAGGAATTCGACACAGACAAGCCAATTGGCTCGAATCCAGCTTCAAGGGAGCCTCTGCCAAGCCTACTCGCGGAGCTTGTGGGACTGACGGACGAGCGTCGAAGCACTCGGTTCGCGCTCAGTCGTAGGCATTAATGACTAATTGTAACATGACGACCCGTATGTGACTTCAGGCAAGGTACTTTTTAGCGCGTACTTTCGAGCTAGTGGGCTAAGATTTGAAACAAACGATCGGTGGGAATCCAGCTGTCAGGGGAGGCCTCCCCCGAGTCTCTGGACAGCTGTGGGGCGACGACGAGCGTCAAAGCACTCGTTTCGCTCCAGTAGGCCTTTATTGACTAAATTGTAACATGACGACCTATGTGATTTGGACAGGACTTTTAGCGCCTACTTTCAGCTATGGGCTAAGATTTGAAAACAAACGATCGGTGGGAATCAGCTTTCAGGGAGCCTCCCACGAGTCTCTGGACGGATCGTGGGCAGACGAGCGAGCGTTAAAGCACTCGTTTCGGTCCAGTAGTAGGCCTTTATTGACTAAATTGTAACATGACGACCTATGTGATTTGGCAGGACATGGCGGCTACTGTTTAGCTATGGGCTAAGATTTAAAACACACACACGATCGGTGGGAATCCAGTCTTCAGGGGAGGGCCTCCGAGTCTCTGGACGGCTGTGTGGGACGAGCGGCGACCGTTAAAGCACTCAGTTCGCTCTGAGTAGCATTGAAGACCGATTTGACTTCGGCACGACTTAGGTCACTTAATTTAAGCCTAG
>NW_026904635.1:0-8150 GCF_024500275.1 Phycodurus eques | reverse complement strand
ATCGGTAGCGCCTACCTGAGGGAAGGAGCTGGAAGAGCTGGTGACCGGGATGTGGAGGGTCCGAGAGGATTTTGCATGCTCTTGTCTTAGTTCTGGCAGCGTGCAAGTCCTCAATGGTGGGTAGGGGGGGTACCAACAATCCTTTCAGCAGTTTTGATTGTCCGTAGCAGTCGGAGTTAATTATGTTTGCAATTTAACATTATGCAGAATCATTTTCATCCTATTACATAATAGACTGAAATAGCATTCCCGCGTAATGTTGTTGACAAAATAAAAAAAAAATAGCAATTCAGACAAATTTGGACAAACTGTTCTGGAAGTGCACGGTGGACGACTGGTGAGCACATCTGCCTCACAGTTCTGGGGACCAGGGTTTAAATCCCGGCCCCGCCTGTGTGGAGTTTGCATGTTCTGCTCGTGCCTGGGTGGGTTTTCTCCGGGCACTCCGGGCACTCCTCCCACATCCCCAAAACATGCGTGGTCGGTTGATTGAAGACTCTAAATTGCCCATTGGTGTGAAGGTGAGTGCGAATGGTTGTTTGTTTCTATCTGCCCTGTGATTGGCTGGCGACCGGTTCAGGGTGTACCCCGCCTCCCACCCGAAAATAGCTTGGATAGGCTCCAGCAGCCTGCGAGCCTAGTGAGGAGAAGCGGTGAAGAAAATGGATGAATGTTCTGGAAGTGATTTTTTTGTAAGTTGGCACTTTCCGACACCCGATTAGCTTGTATGCGATCCATCTAAGGACTACGAATCTAGATGTAGAGGCCCCCGGTGAACAATTTTTTTTTTGTTCCTCCTGCCTTGCAACAAAGCCCCGAATACTAACCAATGAGCGGTGACTGTGATGTCATCATTTTTGCTGTATACACTGCGTAATACAATTGCCTACCCAGTACGGCAGCCTTACACACGGCATCTCTACCGGTCGGGTTATTACTGCTTCCTGTTCTATTCTCTTCCTTCTCCCCCAATAAGACCACCGCATCTTCCTCCTCCTTCTTGTTCTCCAAGACCAACACCACCTCTTCACTGCCACCATGGGGTCACCCAGTCCCTCAATAACCCCTCTGATAGTGACCTCAACCCCTGATGCTGCTCATCATAACACAACAATAATAATCATAGCAAGAGTTTTGTTATTAATACATAAAGGCAATCCATCCATCCATCCATTTTCTGAGCCACTTCTCCTCGCGGGCATGCTGGAGCCTATCCCAGCTATCATCAGGCAGGAGGCGGGATACACCTTGAACTGGTTGCCAGCCAATTGCAGGGCACATACAAACAAACAACCATTCGCACTCACATTCACACCTACGGGGAATTTAGAGTCTCCAGTTCATGCATGTTTTTGGGATGTGGGAGGAAACCAGAGTGCCCGGAGAAAACCCACGCAGGCACGGGGAAAACATGCAAACTCCACACAGGTGGGGCTGGGGATTGAACCCGGGGTCCTCAGAACTGTGAGGCTGACACTCTAACCAGTCATCCACCGGGCCGCCTAAAGGCAATCTGTGTAAGAAAATGCCATACATAAAATGTCACGTTGTCTAGTCTAGTTGAAAAATAAGCTATTGGTCTCAGTTTATCACCATATTGTTGTGTAAGTACGGAGGTCATGTCATAGTGTTTACAATCTACAATTTGAATGAATGTTTTATCATTAAATTTGGAAGGCCGAGCGCAGCCCTGGACACCAAATGTTGTTTAATGTCACAGAAGGTCTTTTCCGCCTCTGTATTCCATAGAACAGGTGATGTCATTTTAAGGTTTGCTTCATACATAAATTTTGACAATGGTGCAATAATTTCTGCATAGTTTTGAATCCATGCTCTCCCTTAATTTGTCAGACCTAAAAATGACATCATATGTTTCTTTGTTTGTGGTTTAGGGTTTTTTAAAACTGTAGCTTTTCTGCCTTCTAATATAGTCCTTCCTCCTACACTTAGATTATGTACCAGATATTTGACTTGTTTTTTACACCATTGCAATTTATTCTTGTTAACTTTATGTCCCTCCTCTGCTAGATGACACAGTAAGGCTAATGAATCTTTGCATGTCACGCCCTCCTGGGGGAGTGAATTTAGACATGCTTGTTATTATTACTTGTGAATAAATGGTTGGACTTTCACAGTAACCTTGTGGTAATCTAGTAAAAATATATTTTCTCCCTCAAATTTAAATGCAAACCAAATTTGACTGTTCTTTTATATTGGTATAGAAACGAAAGCATTGCTTATGTCAATATTTCTTCATCAATTTCAGTGAGGATCATTTGGTCCAATCATACAGGATGCATGTGTCTCCCTTCATCAGCCTGCGTTGTCCAAAACATCGCATTCCTGATTAGACCAGTTGACGCACTGTATTCCAGTTTGTTTTCTATTTGTCGCCAATCATTTGTCTCCTATCCTTGTTTCAGTAATGTTCCCACATGTTTCCATTGTGACCCATAATCTTTGCACAATGAAATACGTGGGACACTTGTATTTTTATACAGTTCCTTTAATTTGTCCAGTAAAATAATTCCTGCCGCGACTTTTGCTTCATTGTCTGAGTACAGATAATCTTCAGTAATTTTATCAGGTGTCGCATGTTGTAACTTGTTTTCATATACTGGGTCTTGCATTGGCGTGTTTTTTTTTTACCACAGTGTTGTATGCAGCTCATCATTGTTTTTTTTTTTTTATCTTCTATTTGTGTGATAAGCTGCAAGGCTGCAGACAACAGACTCTCTCCCATGTTTAACGGTGGTTTGTCTGGGATATCGATTGTATAATAGAATGTACTTTCTCTGTTTTCTAGTGTCATATAGAGGTTGTCTCTTTTTAATTCATGTTTTCGTTTCACTACAATATTTTTATTTGAAGATGGAATGAGTATAAGTCCTAGTTGGAATAAGCCATCTCTTCCCAACAAATTCACAGGGCACTCCGGGACTTTGAAAATTGGCATTTTACAAGTTCTCCCCTGAGGGCGAACTCTCTCTAATCCACACAGGCTCAAGTTCAAGTTCCATGGCAAAAGTAATTTGCGTATTTGCAGATTTAACTATTGCCTTATGTCCCGATAGTTTGGAACCTGGGATCTTTTCCTACATGCTTTTGTATCGCAAGGAAATTTCATTTCTTTCCCATTTATTGACAAGGTTATTTCAGGTTTTTTTTTTTTTTTTTTTTTTTTGTGTCCAAACTCAGAATGTCCTGTAAATTGAAATCCACTTCCTCATTCTCTGTAATAATTAAACAAGAGGATTTGTTGAGTTGGGAATCAGGTTGGCTTAGTCATGCGGTTGTTTGTCCATATTCTCTGGTATTTTTCTTAGGGCAGTTACGTGCGATGTGGCCTTTATCTCCACAGCACCAACAGATGGTATTATCATAACATTTTCGACCATATCTTACTCTGCTGCGTCCTCTAAAATTATCTCCCTCTTTGCCTCGATAGTATTTCTTTTTCTCCTATCCTTTTTCTCTTTTAGACGCCATGTTTAGCCAAAAAGTAAGTCGTCAAATCCATCTTTTTCCATTTGTGATATATTATTTTTTGTGTCGACCCTCTATTTTGTTTCGAAGTTGAACTAATTTTTGCGAATTTAGCTAGCCAGCGAAACCGTATTTGGTTATCCGCGTGTTTAAATGTTTTATTTTGGAAGGGTTTTGAAGTTGTACACATTGCCAGTCTTTACACGTCAGGCTTTCTGTTGGATTCGTTTTATTGTTATTGTTTCCCATTTTTGTGAATTTGGAAGTCAGTTTATTCGCACCTAGAGTGACCTAATACTGACTTTATTCAAACAATGACTGGGTGACAATGAATGTCTGAGTTATGGTAAACCTCAACCTTCTACCCCAAATGGGGCGGAGGATTCTTGCCTCTGCTTCCAAACTCAGTTGTCACTTACAATCCAGTCTCTTACATCCATACTTTTACACACACACACACGAAATTAGTAACGTTTTAACAAACACACGAAAACATGGAAACACGGAAACACAAAGGCACGGAATTTTAAGTACGTCTAGGACTCCGCCGTCCTTTATTTTTTGAATTTTTTTTTTTTTTATTTTAACACGGAATTTTAGCACGTATAGGACTCCGCCGTCCATGCGGAATTTGTAGGACTCCGCCGTCCATGCGGAATTTGTAGGACTCCGCCGTCCATGCGGAATTTGTAGGACTCCGCCGTCCATTTACTTGCCAGTGACTAGTATTACACAAGGTTTATTTCGCCGCAGACTTCTTTGTCGCGCGATACATTCAAAAAAATTTTAAAAATTTAACTCACCAGTCGTCTTCAATCCTGTGGATTGTCGTCAACCTTCAGATCCCAGTTGAGGAGTACGAAGACCAGTCCCGGAAAGGGTCTCAATTGCCGTGGCCACGGTCTCTTAACTGGGTGTCGGCTCCACAACTGGAATCCTCGGGTGTGTTGACATCCGGCTCGAAGGACCAATTTAATGTTGGATTTATCTCACCAAACATTATAATGAATAAACACAAAAGGAATGAAGACGTTGGTCATTTTACTCATGAGGAGGGCGCATGGGAGATTGTTCAGGTTACAGCCTCTCAACACGCTCTAAACAATCTCTCCCGTCGCTCCTGCATTTATTTGAAAATAGGGAGGTTTCTAAGTTTACAAGACATAACGTACTAAGCTACAAGACACAACACACTAAGGGTAGGGTTTCAAGGTGAAAACATGGCACCTGCCACGTCCCGGCCACGTCCTTCTCTCAGATGATTCCTGCTGAGTCATCTTCTTGAAGGCGAGACATCTTTCTTTCTAAACATTGTCCATAATACTAATGCAAGCTAAGCAAATAAATGATAACTTCTGCAATATATCTAACAGTCGTCATGTTTCAATTTAGTCAATAAAGGCCTACAACTGGAGCGAAACGGAATGCTTCGACGCTCTTGTTTCAGCCGCACGACCTCCAAGAGGCTTGGAAGAGACCTCATCTGAAAGGTGGATTCACAACGATCGGGTGTGTCGAACGTCAGCCCACTAGCTCAAACTTAAGGGTTCAAAAGTTCTGCCGAAATCACATAGGTCGTCATGTTTCAATTTAGTCAATAAAGGCCGACTCCTGGAGCGCAACGGAATGCTTCGACGCTCGTGTTTCGGCCGCACGAACTCCGAGAGGATTGGAAGAGACCTCATCTGAAAGGTGGATTCACAACGATCGAGTGCGTCGAATGTCAGCCCACTAGCTCAAACTTAAGGGTTCAAAAGTTCTGCCAAAATCACACAGGTCGTCATGTTTCAATTTAGTCAATAAAGGCCTACTACTGGAGCGAAACGGAATGCTTCGACGCTCGTGCTTCAGCCGCACGACCTACGAGAGGATTGGAAGAGACCTAATTTGAAAGGTGGATTCAAAACGATCGAGTGCGTCGAACGTCAGCCCACGAGCTCAAACTTAAGGGTTCAAAAGTTCTGCCGAAATCACATAGGTCGTCATGTTACAATTTAGTCAATATAGGCCTACTACTGGAGCGAAACGGAATGCTTCGACGCTCGTGTTTCGGCCGCACGACCTCCGAGAAGCTTGGAAAAGACGTCATCTGAAAGGTGTATTCAAAACGATCGACTGTGTCGAAGGTCAGCCTACTAGCACAAACTTCAGGCTTCTAAAGTTCTGCCGAAATCACATAGGTCGACATGTTACAATTTTGTCAATAAAGGCCTAGTATTGGAGCGAAACGGAATGCTTCGAAGCTCGTGTTTCGGCTGCACGAACTCCGAGAGGATTCGAAGAGACCTCATCTAAAAGGTGGATTCACAACGATCGAGTGTGTCGAACGTCAGCCCATTAGCTCAAACATAAGGGTTCAAAAGCTCTGCCGAAATCATATCGGTCGTCATGTTACAATTTAGTCAATAAAGGCCTACGACTAGAGCGAAACGGAATGCTTCGACGCTTGTGTTTCGGCTGCACGACCTCCGAGAGGCTTGGAAGAGAACTCATCTGAAAGGTGGATTCACAACGATCGAGTGTGTCGAACGTCAGCCCACTATCTCAAACTTAAGGGTAAAAAAGTTCTGCCGAAATCACATAGGTCGTCATGTTTCA
The DNA here is from genome assembly GCF_024500275.1 of Phycodurus eques. Taxonomy (NCBI): domain Eukaryota; kingdom Metazoa; phylum Chordata; class Actinopteri; order Syngnathiformes; family Syngnathidae; genus Phycodurus; species Phycodurus eques. The sequence continues at coordinate 2,066 of NW_026904635.1, read as the reverse complement.
ATTTAGTCAATAAAGGCCTGCAACTGGAGCGAAACGGAATGCTTCAACGCTAGTGTTTCGGCCGCACGACCTCCGAGAGGCTTGGAAGAGACCTAATCTGAAAGGTGGATTCACAACGATCGAGTGTGTCGAACGTCAGCCCATAATCTAAAATTTAAGGGTTTAAAAGTTCTGCCGAAATCACATAGGTCGTCATGTTACAATTTAGTCAATAAAGGCCAACTACTGGAGGGAAACGGAATGCTTCGACGCTCGTGTTTCGGCCGCACGACCCCCGAGAGGCTTGGAAAAGACGTCATTTGAAAGGTGGATTCACAACGATCGAGTGTGTCGAACGTCAGCCCACAATCTCAAACTTAAGGGTTCAAAAGTTCTGCCGAAATCACATAGGTCGTCATGTTACAATTTAGTCAATAAATGCCGACTACTGGAGCGAAACGGAATGCTTCGACACTCGTGTTTCGGCCGCACGCCCTCCGAGAGGCTTGGAAGAGACCTCATCTGAAAGATGGATTCACAACGATCGAGTGTGTCGAACGTCAGCCCACAATCTCAAACTTAAGGGTTCAAAAGTTCTGCTGAAATCACATAGGTCGTCATGTTACAATTTAGTCAATATAGGCAAACTACTGGAGCGAAAAGGAATGCTTCGACGCTCGTGTTTCGGCCGCACGACCTCCGAGAGGCTTGGAAAAGACGTCATCTGAAAGGTGGATTCACAACGATCGAGTGTGTCGAACGTCAGCCCACAATCTCAAACTTAAGGGTTCAAAAGTTCTGCCGAAATCACATAGGTCGTCATGTTACAATTTAGTCAATAAAGGCCTTCTATTGGAGCGAAACGGAATGCTTCGAAGCTCGTGTTTCGGCTGCACGAACTCCAAGAGGATTGGAAGAGACCTCATCTGAAAGGTGGATTCACAACGATCGAGTGTGTCGAACGTCAGCCCACTAGCTCAAACTTAAGGGTTCAAAAGTTCTGCCGAAATCACATAGGTCGTCATGTTACAATTTAGTCAATAAAGGCCTGCGACTGGAGCGAAACGGAATGCTTCGACGCTCGTGTTTCGGCCACACGACCTCCGAGAGGCTTGGAAAAGACGTCATCTGAAAGGTGGCTTCAAAACGATTGAGTGTGTCGAACGTCAGCCCACAAGCTCAAACTTAAAGGTTCAAAAGCTCTGCCGAAATCATATCGGTCGTCATGTTTCAATTTAGTCAATAAAGGCCTACAACTGGAGCGAAACGGAATGCTTCGACGCTCGTGTTTCGGCCGCATGACCTCCGAGAGGCTTGGAAGAGACCTCATCTGAAAGGTGGATTCACAACGATCGAGTGTGTCGAACGTCACCCCATAATCTCAAACTTAAGGGTTCAAAAGTTCTGCCGAAATCACATAGGTCGTCATGTTACAATTTAGTCAATATAGCCCTACTACTGGAGCGAAATGGAATGCTTCGACGCTCGTGTTTCGGCCGCACGACCTCAGAGAAGCTTGGAAAAGACGTCATCTGAAAGGTGTATTCAAAACGATCGAGTGTGTCGAAGGTCAGCCTACTAGCTCAAACTTAAGGGTTCTAAAGTTCTGCCGAAATCACATAGGTCGACATGTTACAATTTAGTCAATAAAGGCCTAGTATTGGAGCGAAACGGAATGCTTCGAAGCTCGTGTTTCGGCTGCACGAACTCCGAGAGGATTGGAAGAGACCTCATCTGAAAGGTGGATTCACAACGATAGAGTGGGTCGAACGTCAGCCCACTAGCTCAAACTAAAGGGTTCAAAAGCTCTGCCAAAATCATATCGGTCGTCATGTTTCAATTTAGTCAATAAAGGGCCTACAACTGGAGCGAAACGGAATGCTTCGACGCTCGTGTTTCGGCCGCATGACCTCCGAGAGGCTTGGAAAAGACGTCATCTGAAAGGTGGATTCACAACGATCGAGTGTGTCGAACATCAGCCCACAATCTCAAACTTAAGGGTTCAAAAGTTCTGCCGAAATCACATAGGTCGTCATGTTACAATTTAGTCAATAAAGGCCTACTGTTGGAGCGAAACGGAACTCTTC